>NC_067119.1:35377241-35677241 GCF_021347895.1 Acanthochromis polyacanthus | reverse complement strand
CAAAAAAGGTAGCCACATCATCCTCTTCCAGACTTAAGGCTAACCAGTGCTCTCCAGGCATAGTTGAAGGGTGAGTGTTCACAACAAAGTAAGCGGGTGCTTGAAACTCGCGGGTGAGTAACGCCAGCTGGTCTGAGGGCCAAACACCATAAAAATCTTCTCCTATCAAATTATGTAAAAGATCCTCTAACTGGTGATTATTCATCTTTATTTTCTGACAAAGATGTTGTTTTTAATAATAATCTACCAGCACTTGCCGTTTAGAATTAATCTCCAGAACAGAGTCAAATGAAGCTTACGCGAAGAGCGTGGTGGTATGAGGCAGAGGGACTCTGAATCTCATCTCCAGTCTTAAATTTCCGCTGGAAACAGGAGACAGCACGTCGCTGTCTTCAGTCGGGTTTAGGTTGAACACAAACAGAGAGTACCCGTCGTTAAATTCCTGACAGTTGATACCCAGAGGTAAATCTTTGAAGTGCCGCCCCATAGCGGCAAACACGTTATAGAACTCTCTGACAGAGTTACCCCGATCAAATTGGGGTTGGAAGGCTTTAGCAGGGATCCGTCTCCCATCCTGACAGAGAGCCAGGTACTCCACATTGTTGTGTTTGATATTAAAGGGTGACAGGACTCTGGCCCCCGTGAAGGCGTCGTGGTGCACCATACCCATAACCACATATTTTGGCATGGTCCCCAAAAACATATTTTCCAGATTGCAGATCCTGGAATTCTCTGGGATCGAATAGGATTTAACAGTCACGCGTGAAAGGGGGTAGAGAGCGTTGCTTTTCATTAGAGCCGCTGCATGACCCAGACGAACTGCTGGGGAGGCGGTCACCTTTTTGGCGTACAGGGAGGCGGCTGTTATTTTCAGGCGAAAATGGGAATCACGTGCCCCCATCAGACAGAAGGAGTCGTTGCTACGGATCAGTTTGATTCTCAAATCGACCGAGTTTAGCAGCAGTTTCTCACAGAAAAATATGTCCCCGTGGAGAAGACCGAGCAGGTCTACTTCAGCAGAGTTGGCGGTGAAGCTCGCTCTCTTACAGAATCCTGCGTTTGGACCGTCCACAGGCATAGTGGAGTCCATTGCCCCTGCTGAGTCTTTGTAAAATAATCCTGCGCTGAATTGAGATTTTAATGTGTCTTCACTAAAATTGAGCAAAGTCTCAATCATAGCTCTGTATGGGTGCGTGGCACTCGATTGTGAAATTAGTCTATCCCCCAGAATCACGTCGCACTGGCTGAAAATGGTGTTCAGAGGATAATTGATGAGACCCACCGCCGCATCAGCAGCAATGTCGGAGCCATCTGCGTTGGTGATTTTGAGACGGAGGTAGAGTAACATGTCACTCAAGTCCAAATATCTTTCTCCATCCCCGGGGATGAAGAACTCGATGAGTGAGTTGTCGCCTAACGCTGAGAGGGGTAGACATTCCTGATATTTTTTATCCTCGATGGATAATTGTGTCATAGGTGCTGAAAATAAATCCAGCTTTGCCAGGGTACACTCGCGAGATTTCTGGTGTATAAGAGCCATATTTGTTCATTTATTTTTAAATATGTTGTCTTTCGTCAGATCGCTTCTGGTTAAACTATATCAGAGCTCTGGACAGGCTTCTTCTTCTTGGACCTCTTGCTGCCGACTGATTTCCTCCTGGAACGCACCACACTTTTTTTATAGGGGGAGAAAATGCGTTCTCCGGGCGGTCGCTTTCTTTTTCTGCGTGATAAGACCATAATTCCTCCAGACCCCTCCTGGTTCTGTTTGTTCATCAGTTTTCCTGCTGCTCGGTGAGCCACGTCAGAGACGATGTTAGTGGCGGCCGTTTTCAGGTGCAGTTTAGCAATGTCAAAACCTTTTTTCACAAGCGGAGTCACAAAATGAAACAATTTGGAAAACAAAGAAGCTATACCCCTTCCAAACATCACCGGGGCTCCATAAAACCCCGGTAGAGATCCTCCCGCTTGACTCTAATAATATCTGATAAAGCGGTGAGGATCTGCCGTCGAGCTAACTGAGCCATGTCCTCCTACAAAGAATGCCGAGCAGGTTTAAAGTGGAGCTTGATGATAGACTTTCCAAAGATAAAATCCACACACCTGTTTCGATCCGTTTTAATCTTGATGCGAATGGTTTTAATGTAATTTTTAGACAGCGGTATATAGTGTATCGTGTTATACCTGAGGCTCACCACATCTCCAAAAGTACCTTTGATGTTGACCGTGGCCAGCAACGGGGAGTAGCTGTCACCGACTGCTTGATACTGAATGATGTCTGTGTAAACGAACAGATTATATATCCTGGTTTTCATGTCGCAGGGGTAGGAAGCCGAGCGGTTTGGAGAGGGTCCACCACTCATTCACTTTTAGTCCTAACATGTAGGCCAAAGAGGGTACGTGCGGATTCTGTGATGACCTGAGCCTTTGAAATTGATGCATTTAGTCATGTTGTTGTACGTAGCATCTGCGGTCTCATCATACTTTCTGAGCGCTGTGACCACATGCTCCAGCAGCTCTCTGGGATGTTCATAATATCCTCCTCGACCAAATTTCACAATCCTCAACGGTTGCGGTTCATCAATCGATTTGTTCAGTTCAAAATACGAGTTAATGGTTGGTAAATTGTACCAGGTGTAAGGGAAGAAGATTTCACACAGACCTACCACCCAGGCATCATTCAGTTCAAGAGGTTTGGCTAAGTCCACCGTGTAGCAAGAAGTGGTATTTGATTTAAATAAGTATTTGCTAGCGTTGGAAGGTAGAGTCACATAAAATCCCTCACTAGCTGTGTGCTCCATCTTGCACCTGAGGAATGCCCGCTGCAGTCTCTCTGTGCAAAGCTTTTATGCATCTATCACATCCGAAGCCCTAACCCAGCTGTTGAACTTTTCCGGCCAATTTTTCCAACGCACTAAAACCTGTATTTCACCTTTGACAACCCTTCGTTTTAAGATTTTTTCCACTTGAAACATTTTTTCTTTGGTTATTTTTACTTTTTGCAACTCCGCTTCATAAAAAGATCCCTCGATGGGTTCACCGTCATAATCTTTGAGTTTGTAGACCGGAGGTGTACGTAGAATACAGTCGTACACTGTAAAGATATCGTCTGTAAAACTCTGCTCATATTTTTTATCAAACATGCCTCTAAACTTGGATATCCTGACAAGATCCCCCTTCTCAAAGTTCATCTTTAATTTCTTTTGATGACGGGAGGAAAAGGTACCGTACAGGTTGCGAAATACCTGGCTGGTGTTTTGAGACGTCACCTCCATAGGCGTCATTTTTATGCTTTTATGATAACTGCGGTTGTAGCTTTTCACCAGTTCAGGTAATACATCGAGGTAACGTCTGGTGTTGTGAGCTGTGAAATATCTCCACATTCTAGTTTTCAAAGTGCAATTAAATCTTTCCACCACGGAGGCCTTTAGTTCACTGGCTGTGGCAAAATGTACAATCCCGTGTTTATTCATCAAAGTCTTGAAACTCTTGTTAAAAAACTCTTTTCCAGCGTCAGTCTGTAACTTTTCTGGGGTTTGGCTTTCTTTCAAGATGGATTCAAAAGCCTTAACCACTTCAGCAGCTGTCTTTTTCTTTAAGACACGTACGTAGGCTCTTTTGGAAAATATATCTGTGACGGTCAGCAAATACTTGTAACCATCATTTTGATCAGCCAAGGCTTGCATGTCGCAAAGGTCGGCTTGAAACTGATTCAGAGGCTTAGTGACCGTACTCTGACTGGTTTGTGTAAAGTATAAGCGTCCTGTTTGGATAAAAAATCTTTAACCTCTTCCACTCTGACTTTTTCACCCGTTTCATCTCGCACACCCTGTCGAAGTCGTTCTACTCCTCCCAGGCTACCTGGATGGGAAGGATTGTAATACACTTTTTTCATAACCCTTTTCCCAATCATCCTGTCTTCTGAAACCTGTTTGGTTGAACTGAACAAAACTGGTGGGAGAGAGGTTCTTTATTCTTTTCAAAAAAAATACTTTATTGATCATGTTTAAAAAAACAGATTTTTTTAAAAAAATTATGAAGGGTATAAGAAGCATGCAAAAATAAAGAAAAAATGCATATGGAAACAACAAAGTGAGATACAACTTTGTGTATGAAAAAGAAAATATTTAAGTATACATCAACACAGCAGAATATATTTAAGGATACATCAACACAGCAAAAAAAATAAGGATACATCAACACAGCAGAAAATATTTAAGGATACATCAACACGGCAGAAAACACTTTAAACTGATCAGGCTCGTATCATTTTTAAAGCTTGGTCTAACAGAGATGCATCAAAAGCACGTTCCATGTCACATTGTAATGCGCTCAGTTCCAGCAAGATATTCACGGGTGAGTTGTCTTGCAAACGGTAACATATCACATCAATAAACAAAGCGTACAGAGAGAATAAATGAGAAGACTTCACTTGAAAAGAGTCCATAGTCCAATCTTGAATTATTTTTCTAAAAATTTCTGACACAGGTCCATTAATTCTTGCAGTGGTTTGTACAATTATTTCCCAGGGTGTATGCACGGAGTGTGTCCGCACCATGCTGAAAATGTTTTCTAGTCTTTTAACTTCCATGCTTCTGGTACGGGTGATAGTGTCTGTACGTGTTGAAAGTCTGTTTTTAATCGCTTGATCCAAAAGATTTATCCAGCACAAGTCGGCCGTCTCGGGTGTTGTCCACACATTTCCCATGATCAACAGCTGCTACCCTTCCAGAATGCAGTCACCATCCGCAGTTGCCCAATTTTCACCACTTCCTCCCCAATCAGGTCGTCGTACATCTCACTGATGGGAACTCTGAACTCTTTCGCTGTTTTCAGCTCATACAGCAGAGTCTCCGCCACAGCTTGAACTCGGGCATCATCGGCTGAGATTCTGCGGATGTTCAGAAGGTGTTGAATGGTCGGGATGAAACGAGGAGTGAAAAGCCTCCCCATCAGCCTGTGAAAGTAGAGCTGAAAGTAGTCATTGTCCAACGTCTCCAGACACTCGTGCTGTCTCTGACTGGGATGGTCGACCTGACAGCCGTAGCAGTGTTCGCGCCGTAACTGCAGAGGATAAGGTTCAGCAGATGAAACACAACCGTTTTGATGCTGCTGATGAGCATCGATGACACCCAACCATCCACCTCATCCCCTGATGGTGGTGATGGGGGCGGTGCTGCCGCTGTATCTGGGGATGCTGGTGCTGGGGCTGCTGCTTCTGGGACTTCTGCTGCCGGGGCTTCTGCTGAGCCTTCTGCTGCCGGGAATCCGGGAGGAGCCGGCTCAGAACAATCTGCAAAGAGGGTCGGCATGCTGGGTTCCAAAGAGCCGTCAAACTGCATCAAATCCTCCTGCGACGAGTCAGCAGAACCGAAGAGCTTTCTGCGACACGGATACCACTCTGGCGGAACAGCGGTCGTTGTCAAACATTTTTTGGGCTGCTGTTGCTGCTGGTTGACCGGGCTCATGTTGATCAGTAGGCAGGTTGAGAGTCTCTGTGATCGTGGGTTCAACCGACCATCTTTATAAAGCGTAGGGGTGGGCGGTGATGAAACGATGACCAGAAAAAGAGGCTTGGCTGTGAAGTAGAGGGCGTGATCTAGAATAATAAAGTTTTTTTGACGGATAGAGTATCCCTCCAACTCCGGCAATTAGAAAACAGAGTGGTGATCTTTTCTGCGGGCTTCTCCATCCACTCAATCCATGCAGCCAGCGGCAAGACCAGGACAGTATGAAATACCCCACAGTCAGCGTTGTAACTCTCCAAAACAAAGAACTCTGCGGGCTTCTTCTTCCCCATTGATCGGAGGGTGGTTCTGAAGTACTATCTGCCAGACCCCACAACTTTGGATTGCCATACCGCGCTGAAGACCGCTCGTTTCAGAAGCACCTCTGTACTAGTGGGGAGGTTTTCCAACTTTGCCCGTTTAGAGGGTACAGGCTCGGGTGTATTTTCCTGAGAAGTCTCTCGGAGATGCTGCTGCATGACCATCTTCAGCACGCTCCAGTCGTTAGAGGTCAACGTGGCAGAGACGGATAGAGGCCTGTGCATTTCTCCCTCCTCCAGCTGGTAGAAGCAGAGCTCCCCGTCTTGTACTTGAAAACGTAGCCCCAGGACCCCAGCATTCCGTAGGGCTTGAGAGGCCGTTCCTCCTCCAGAGATTCGGCCAGGGGCAGCTGGGATCTCCTAGGGGCCCGCAGTATCGAGGGCGTCTCGCGGAAGATGGTGATGGGCATCTCGTTGATGACCGCCGGCTCCGGACGCAGCAGGGCTCAAGATTTGCCGCTGCCGCCGGCTCGGGGAACCGCATATCCTCGGGCATCCAACATTTTCTGAGCCATGGTGAGTTCTATTCCACTTTGCGGCCTACAGAGAGGCCTAGTCCCATTTATATATAAAGACGACCCTAACCTCCTCTTCTCTTTGGTTCTCATTCACCCTTCCCCTCACACCTCATTGGCCCAACCTCCTCTTCTCAGTGGTTCTCATTCGCCCTTCCCCTCACACCTCACTGGATGACCCTTTATTATTATCCCTGTGTCATAAATCATTTTTGAAACTATCCTTTCTGGCATTTTTAAATTCGTCATTTCCTTTTATTAAAAAATAAAAACTACAAAAATGGCGGACGAGGGAGGGACTCTATGATGTGGCAATCTCTCATTGGATCCCATACCATAGCCCGCCTTATGACGTGGCAGTTTCTGATTGGACGAGCCCCGCCAGGTCCCGCCTTAGTCCCGCCCCCTTATGACGTGGCAGCTTCTGATTGGGACCTGTCAACATTTGACGAGAAGTGTCCCATTATACTCTCTCTCGTGCCTGCATGGATTTTCCAGCTTCTTTATGCTTGGGCTAATTACTTGTTTAAATTGGTGAATAAATGTGATGATATTAAATTGTCAAAACTGTTTACATTCAGCTGCCCTATTAATTATAACTAAAACTAATTAATTCAAGTGAATTTGATATTTATTCCTGTTAATGAATAGTGTGTTTAAAGGAAAAATAAATGTTCCACTATGCACCAGTAACTTTCGAAATGTTTCTAGTAGTTTATGTAACTATTTCTCTATTTATTTCAGGAGACAGAGCTGAATCAAGCTGCCAGGCCGCCCGGAGCCTCTGTTCAAGGTACGATATGTCCACACACCAGGCATGAAGGGCATGGGTCTAGTGGGATGGCAATCAGGGATGGGTAATATAAAGGTGTCAGTGGTAATACTACCCTTGTAGACATGCTTATCAATCTGGCACTTTAACTGTACTCTTATCAGTGCTTTTGGATTGTTTTTTTCTCTTTTCTTAAAAACAAAACAGAGTTAAGAATGCTTTATTATCTCTTGCATGCTATACAAATTCAGATTGTTGAGCAGCAGCTTTTAAGGATATGTTTTGAACCTATAGCTATTATATACGACAATGTGATCATTGGCACATCATTGAAAATGATTTATGATACATACAACATTGTTTTACAGCAAAATAAAGTAATCTTTGAAGCAAATTATTTCATAGACACTAATGTTGTACTGATGGGAATGATCAGAGCACTGGTGGCAGCATCACAGTTTTTACTCACAAAATCAAATTTTCTTATTTCACACTTTTTTGTTTACTATGTAAATAAATGCATAAACTTGTAATGTGTTACAGTTGTGAGCAAAAGTTTTAAGACATTTGTAAAGACCATGTAGTCAATCGTAATCATTCACGAGAAGTTAATAGGCCGTACCACTAAGAGAATATGATCAACGCATATTTCTGTATTTGATCTTTCAAGTTATTGTATTTATATTAATGACCCAAAATTCATACAGTAAACCCATGAAAGAATCAAAATGCATGATTGTATTTTTGGAAAGCTATATGGGCTTCGGTCATTCCACGCGGGGCTGCACAGTGCCTTGGTGGTTAGCACCGTCGCCTTGCAGCTAGAAGATCCCTGGTTCGTGTCCCAGCTTGGGCCTGGGATCTTTCTGCGTGAAATTTACATGTTCTCCCAGTGCAATGGTTTTGTCCGGGTACTCCAGCTTCGTCCCACAGTCCAAAAACATCCATCTATTATCTATGCACCACTTAATCCTCATTGGGGTTGTGAGGGGGCTGGAGTCTATCCCGGCTGATTTAGGGTGAAGGCAGGAGACACCTGGACAGGTCACCAGTCTGTCACAGGACTACATAAAGAGACAAACAAACACATTCACACCTGCACACAATTTAGAATCATCAGTTCACCTCAGCATGTTTTTGGACTGTGGGAGGAAGCCAAAGAAAACCCACACTTGGACAAGAAGAACATGCAAACTCCATACAGAAAGATCCCAGACATGAACCAGGGATCTTTCAGCTGCAAGGCAACAGTGCTGACCATTGAACCACCGTGCAGACCATCCACAATCATGATGAAGATGGTCTTTAGAGGTGCCTATAGACTTGTGTTCACAACTCTGTACATGATACCTTAGCATAGTTCTAGATGTATTTGTTGAAATATTGGTTTGGACATACTGAAGGAACTTTTGGAACATGTGCTGCATCTTTGTGGACAAAATTGTTTTTTATGTGACCATCTACACATCTTCTGCCAGTGTGTCACCAGATTCAAAATGAATATCAGAGACTGTCTTTGGTACCAGTGTCCCTCTGTTCCTATTTCTGTTTCTAGTCTTGGATATGAGTCCCCAAATGGTATCAGCCTCACCGAATGTTGTTCAAAAGGCCAAGCCCCAGCCCCAGCTCCATCCTACTCCTTCTCCTCCTCTTCCTCCTCCTCCACCTCCACCTCAGCAACAGCAGAAAATGCCGGCACTGATGTCCTGCAGGAAAAAAAGGATCTGTCGCTCCAACAGTGACCCGGTGTTGAATGACCTCTCTGCTAAAGGTTGACTTTTGTGGACGAAGGACTCTGTAGTCTTTGGGAATGGGTATTTTAGTATGAGAGGACAACTGTAGAATAGCATTCCAGGTTGCAAACACAATCAACACATCAATTAGCCATTAAGTCAATTGGTTTTTACTGTTCCATTTGAGAACACTCTATTGTCAACATTTGACCAGCAATAACTCACTATAATGAGCAAGTTTCTCCAGCATGTCGGTTTGTATGGACAAAGCAAAGCAGCATTACATGAGCACTCAGGACCACAAGTACCCCAAAAATTGCAAGATTTATCAGAGTAAGAAACTGTAGAAACAAAGAGAATTTTCAGCTGTCAGACAGTTGTTGCACTAATCTAGTGTTCCTTCAGAATTCTGAACAACCAACTCTAAGCGTAAAATTGTGATATTTCTTTAAAATCACTTTATTGTACATCTTGTGTAGAAATTCGCTCAAAATAAACAGTTGATGAAAACTGCTACTATTTGGTTGAAATGGGCTAAAGTGCAGGCTGTGTTTTATAAAACAGTGAAAATGAGTCCACAGTGAGGAAAAATGTGACAGGAGCAAAACATGCTGACAGTATAAAGCAGCTGTGGACAACAGATTATTATTCAAATCCGTACAGGCAATGTTCTGGCTTGAACAACATTATGTATACTATTAGAACCACTCATTATTTCATACATTTTTTTCCATTTCAAAGACCCACTTAAATTTAAATTGCAACATTTTTAACATTCGTTTTCAAATTTAACTCAGTATCTTGTAATGGGATGTGGCATCTCCCACCCATAGTTTGTACAGTGTTTTATTTTTAACAAGTTTTCAAAATTATCTAAAAACATTTCCACTTTGTCATTTTGAGATATTGTGTGTAGAATTTGAAAAACAAACACTTTAATCCATTTTGGAATCAGGCTGTAATATAACAAAATATGGAAAAGTGAAACGGTATGAATACTTTCTGGATGTATCTCTTTACAGATACACTATAACACTTCAAAAAATTAGATTTTGCTCCCATTTTTGTCTTTGTGGTCAAGTTAAACCAGTCTTTACGTAGTTGACCTACACTGGAGAGATTAGTTCTTCACCAAAAAAATGTTGGACTATCAGAGTACTGACGGTTCTCTGAGCTATCTCACTGCACTGCCCTGTTTGCATGGATATGTGGAAAAAATACATGTGAGAATAGCTGGTGTTGGGCTGTGGGTTGTTACAGAAGTGGATGACTGGTCCAGATTTCTTTATTAATGTGTAAAACTGAGGCTTTATTGAGGAATGCATATGCAGTGAAGCTCAAAGTTGTTCATACCAATGTCAAATTTTTGGTTTTGGGATTTTTCTTTGACCAAAACATTAACACTATGGACTGAAAATGACATAAACCAATTCAAAATGACATTAAGGAATTGTATGATATTAATGATACATTTGAATCATTTCTGTTTTTTTTTACATTGTTAGAAACATTTTATGTCCAAAATTATTCGTACCTCAGTATCTCAGTAATCTATGCTAAAGTTGCCAAAAGACTTTGGCTACCAAGTTTTCTGTCTCCATTGGGACTTTGTTCCTCTCCTATTTGCAAAAATCTTCAGGTCTTTGAGGTTGAAGACTTCTTTACAATCAATCTGGAGTTCTGTTTCTCCACAGATTCTCAGTTAGATTTCTGTTAAAGTAGTTTTTAGTTTCAATTTCTTAACCAATTTGGCCGTATGTCTCAGATCATAGTTTTGCTGGATATTCCAGTTTTGTCCAAGGCGAAGTCATTCTATAGACTGTCTGATGTTACCATCTTTGTGACTTGTTTGTCATTTCCATTCCGAAGAAATCTATTACTAAAATAAATACTTATTTTAAATACAAATTTTGCACAGGTGTGAATAAATTTGGGCTCAGCTGTATTTGGGTGAATGGAGAACCTAAACCATCTCCCCCCTGATGTCTTCTTGTAGTGTGGATCAGCAGCGATGCTCCCCTTGCTCATCCTCCGCAGACCACAGACTCTTCTACCCAAACCTCCCAGCCCATGCTGGCTGCTCATACTCAGGTCACACTGCGAAGGGGCAAAAACAGCAGTAGGACACCACGCCAGCCGCGACCCCGGCCCACCTCCATGGTTGACTACCAAAGCTATCAACACACACAGCATCTGGTCAGGAAAATCCTGGAGCAGCCAGCTGTCCAGGGCCTGGCCCCTGAGGTCCAGGAGCTGGTAGACAGCATACGTAATGTCCTGCAGTCAGATCAGGAACATATGGAAGAGGCTGTCCGCTGCGCTAGTTACATTGAACAGGTAGGTGTTCATACATAAAAGTTTATCATTCTAAACAAGAAAAGCACAGTACTATGTCAAGGCTTGTTTACTCATTAACCACACTTGTTTCAGACAACTTTGTTTACTGCCATCCGTTACACATACAAGAATACCACCCCAGTTTTTCTCCCTGGGCGACACAATCTGTGTAATCACACGGTACTTCGAGGACCTCTCGCACATGCACTGTAGGGAAAACATAGCAGGCTGTCAACAATACGGCACCATCAGAAATGCAACACTTTTTGTAGAATTGCAGCATTTGTTTATTAGTTGTTAATGATCAGAAATCATGACAACATAGAATGTGGCCATTTACAGTTTTTCTCGATTGCTAAGACACATTCCTGGAAAGCTGCTCTCCTTTTCCCTAAACTGTGAACACAAAACCAAATTTTCAAGCTGGGTCATTCCACCTCAAGTCAACAAATGGCTCCAGCAGCACCATTTCTGATTTGCATTATATTCAGTTTCAGTGTGCCATTAGGTCCCAAAAGAAGATAGCAAACAGGTTTTTGGTCATATGTGTACACATTTTGCTTTCACGCCCAATTATAAGGGGGAAGGTTTCGGCCTAAATCTGATAGCCGTCATTCAGGTACATACTTCAGAGGTCCATAATTCTTGAAATGTGCAAGCTAGAAGCATGAAATTCACAGGAACATTTCATTTTTCACTGCTAGTTGCAAAACAATCATGTTTTTAGCCCTAGTCTGAGTGTGAAAAATTTTATGGAGGGTGGAATTCCTGAAAAAAAAAAAAAATCTTAATTTCGCCCATGTTTGAAAGGCCTCTGTATGCCATTTTAATCTAAAAAAAATATTAAAACAGCATTTCTTTCTTTAGTATGGGTCTTTACTGACATGCTAAAACCACCGTTGAAGTACTCAGCTGTTTAGTGTGGCTGCAAGACCTATTTTAATTAGGGGCGAATCTGAAATTTCATGAAATACAACCACATTTTTCACCATGTGTGATAAATAGCACCACTCTGAAACTTTTTGCAAAGAATCTTTGTGTACTAATTGTCAAAACTTCAAAATATTGAATTGGTGTTCTGTCACCTTCATACTGAAAATCTAGGCCAAAAGGAGGCCTAAAATGCCCTCGGCCATCATTTTTGCCAGATTTAGGGCAAAGAAAGTGTCATAGGCCCTTACAGGATACAGGTTTCTTTGTTGTTTATATATGATAAGATGGTTGCAACACTCCATCTAAGCCTATATGGAGATAGTTTGAAATACTGCACTCACAGACTCTAGCTTGTTAGTTTTGGAAACATTCCCATGAAGCCCTGGAGCCACGACAAGGCCGGCTAGTTGTTCCAGGGTGTTTTTTTTTGTTTTGTTTTTTTGAAGAAAAACTTACACCTAAAGAAAAGTAGATAAAGCTTCGAAATTCTAAAGATAAAAGATAAAGCTTCAAAATTCCTTTGTGAAAACAGACATCTATAGCTTGTCATATGCGGAGTCACTGACCAGTGCCAGCAAAAAAGAAGAGAAGTTTTCAATGATGAAAAAATTTGCATCATATCAGATTCTTTTTGTCTAATGTTAGCCAAAGGACACATATTTAAAACTGTCTCATCAGTTCAGCCTGGCATATACATGTGTGCATGATAAGAGCAGTGAGTTGACTTGAATGAATGGGGAATTTTTGCTTTTTTTAGTGTCAGACTACATGCAGACACAGAAGAGCAGAGAGTTATTAGACTGAGGTAGAGATTTTCAGAACTTGTACCAAACCCTCCCCTTAAAGTACAACATCGGTATAAATAGTTGTGGTGTCCCCAGACTGGGTATATTGGCCTCAACAGGTAATAAGTGTGAAAAAGAAGAAGGAGAAAGATCCGAGGCACTCCGAGTTCCTAAAAGTCCTTTATTAATACTTTGGACGGCAGTTTACGCGTTTCGGCCACTACATGGCCTTCGTCAGAACATAATGCAGAAATAGGGCACAGGTGTGCCAGATACGGGCTGAGAACCAGGTCACATGACCACATCACCTTAAACTCACTAATGAAATAACAACATTTTAAAAACACTGACAATAAAGAGACCAGAAGAAAAAGGTAATCATAGACAATAACCATATTGCCATTAAAATGGAACCGTTGTGTACAGCATAAGATAAATCTACAGCGCCCCTCAACCTGGAGAAATAGAATCTACACAATACATCACTAACAGGCAGTACAATAATAGGCGATGGGCCGAGTACGTCTATCTGCTTTCGTTTACGAAACAATTGATCCCCTGCCGGTAATTTTCAGATTTTTTAGTATTGTGTAGATAAATTATCATATAACATATAAGTTAATGTTTCCAACATCAAAAGTTGCACATTTTCATAAATAACGTTGATATATTCGTCACACGAGCTAATGGATATGCTGTTAGCTCCAGCAACCACAAACCAATGAGAGCTCTTCGTGGACTTCAGTTGGCCAATCAGATTCCTCGTACTTCTGGTAAAGCCATAACACAACGTTAACACAACTGGTTAAGGGATGAAAGCAAACGAAGGAAAAGGTAAGATATTATATTATTACTCTATTGTCATGTGGAAACGTTTGATTATTATGAGAAATTGATGCAATGCAAACGAAGCATATTGACAGCACATTATAATGCCGAAATTAATGTTAATGTTTAATGAAACGTAACGTCGCTGCAGGTAGCATGTCACCAGTCACAACAGCTGCAGTTGTTTAAGCTAACAAGCGGCAGTAACTGGATGTCCAACACGTTTAAACGAGAAAAAGGTCAGATATTATTCGATTATCATGTCATATTTTTAATATGAAATGTTTATGCAATGGGTGCAAACGAAGCTTATGTTTAATGAAACGTAACGTCGCTGCAGGTAGCATGTCCAGATCCACCAGGAACAACAGCTGCAGATGTTTAAGATAACAAGTGGCAGTAATTAATGTCCAACAAGTTAGATTTCCCGATCTGATCAGCTTTGCTATTGATACATATTTAATTAATTTCTATTTTTTAGATGAAGTTTGTAGTTTTGTTAGAGCTTCAGTTGTTGTGCATCAGTGACTAGGATATACAAGCGTAGGTTATCATATGGACATTAAATTAACTGACACGAGAAAAAAATGAACTTGAACAAGATGAACTTTATACAAAAAAGTGCTATGAAAGCCACAAATTTGACATAAGCATGCCCATGAAGCTTGCTCTCTTTTTTTCCTCTTATGTTTCATGTCCTGCAGAAATGGAGCAGTCAATACATGCACACATGTCTGTGCATGGTAGCTGGTGCTGTTTGCATGTGCATCTCCCCTGCACACATTTTAGTGCTTTGCACCGGCAACACTGGAGGCAGTGTCCATCTTAAGGTCTTGTGATGTTGGTGGCCAGGGCATTTTTGGAGTCACTTTACACTTGGTCTCTATGATCTCTTTCAGTAGCATGGCTGAATGGTACAGGTGTCTGTCTGTGGAGAAGTCAGAGACTGTCACTACACAACCAGGTAGAATGGTGAAATGCAGGTAAGCAAGGTGTGTAACATCAACTTAACTATAATTACAAGGACAATATAGATTAAAAAATGTCAAACCAACCTATGCTTGTTGATGGCCTAAATGAGTGGGTTCCATGCCATCCTCCTCTCAGTCACTGCTGTCTGATGAAGGCTGTGCAGGTTCATCCTGGATGACCTCTTCAGCAGTTAGGTCCTCTCCATAGACAAAGTCATTTCTGGCTGCTTTAAGGAATTTAAGACATGGATGGGACTGAGGAAGCCTTGATTACGGGAATAAGTGAACTGTCTGCTGGTCGTCGGACACTGCAGGGCCGAGGAAATCCTGCTCAGAAGTGCAAACTACATTCTTATTAACAACCAGCTGAGAATGTGTCATGATCTTTTATTTCTTAATTTACTAAAAGCTAAACACATCGAGTCCATGTGACACTCTTCACAAGTCCAGCCCCCCAACATCACATCACCCCTTTGTTTCTTTGTCCAAACTGCTTTTGGACCATAAAACTGTATGTTTTGGCAGCCAAACTTGCACCGTCAAGCACCTGTAAAGTGTTATTTTTTCTGTTTGTAAGTCGAAATGTCCAGTCCTTCCTTATCTCTAACAATTTCCTTAAAGAGGTCATTTAGCCATGAAAGCCTCAACACTTCACGGTTTGCCAGTAGGTGCTCTTCCACCACTGTCTGACAGAAATGTCTGTAGCCTGCCTGATACGGATTTGCCTCTTCAGAAACCTCTCTCTTTGTTCCTCTCAGGTATCGTGTGTAATTTGCGAAGCAACTGTAGTGATAAATGGCCTCTGATGCAACAAGATCTCTTCCATGGATTTGAAGCAACAGGTGTTCATTCTTCTTCCCCTCAGCAGCATGAAGGAGTTGATCTGCTGTGGTAAACAAAGTTTATACTCAGGTAAATATATATTTTTTATTTACATTTTTGATTAAAACAACACAACACACATACACAAATAACAAGGAAAAAAAACAAATTAAAGTCAATTCACACAAATAAATCAGCCAAGCAACAGCAAAAAGAAAAAAAGGGAGTTGAAACAAAAATACACAAACAGATCAGTACAAATACTATGTACAACAAAAAATGACAAAGATAAAACAACAAAGATGTCGGAGCAGTAAATTAGCTGTCAAAGCACACATTCATCAGATGGTGTGCATTGAATCATAATTTCTTTTATCTATGTAAATAGGAGAAAAGATAAAAAAGAAATTAAAAACAAAGCAAGAAGGTAAGAAATGCTAATTCTAATGTCTTTCTTTAATATATTCCTGAACATATGACCACAGATTCCCAAGTTTCCCATCAGGGGGACAGCTGCTGCTCCATCGTTAACAGATCAGCAAAATCATTAAGCCATGAATCTAGACAAAAGCATCCTGGTTTTCTTACTTTCCAGTTCATCAAAATTTTTCTTTTAACAGCAAGAAATGCCAGTGACAAAAGGTGTTTATACTCAGGTAAATACTATCAGTAAATATTAGTACTTAGTCATTTGTCTTTCTTTAGTATTTACCCGAGTATATAGTAAAGTATTCAGAAAGACAAATGACTAATTTATAAAATAAAAAAAAGAAATTGTCATAAATAAGGGATATAGCTGATATTTTTATCAGGCATATTGCTTGACATAAAAAAGGTCACATAAAGATAAACCCTGTTTACCTGCTGTAAATGTTAGACACTGACAGAGTTTTTCCTTAACCCTCTTTCTGTTGTGCCAGATGTTGATATATCTGTTCTCCTTGCATAGCAGGCATGCAACAGGCAGGAGGTGTGGAGCCCTTTTGGGTTGTTCTGGGCCACTCGAAGAGCGCAGAACCCGAACCTTGGATGCAGCACCATCACTGGTATCTGGCAGCGGTTCTTCTGAACATTGTAATGGCACTAAAATGTAAGTTACAAGTGATCAATAAATGGAAATGATCTAAATTCACATTGTTTCTAACATTTGTAAATAAATAAAAAACATACTTCTGATGTTGTGGAGAGTTTTCTTTTGCTGTGGTGGTGCACTACAATCAAGTACATGTAAAAGAAATGTGATCATTGCATCACTGTGATCTTGTCTGATTAATTTTCAATTTTGGCTGTTCCATTCACTCAGATGGAGAAACATATCTTTTTTTAGTATGTTCACAGATAACTGTGTCATGTTGTCAAAACTGTATTGGCTTGCAATGAGTTAGTATGTCACATCTTGAACATATTTGGTCATCATACTTGCAGTATTGCAATATAGATAATGTATTTGATACAAACCTTCATTTTCTTGGGCTGACTTGGCTTGCTTACAGTTTGCTCTTCGGTTGTGGTCTTTGTTTGTGAAGGCACTGTAGCATTCTCTGTGGTATCCCACATTGCTCGGCACGTCAGGGACATCTTCACTGCTGATATTAAATGCTGAAAATGCTTTTTCAGCAATAAGCGTTTCTGCAGTGTTGAGGGTAACCCATTGTTTGGCACAATAGACAAATTTCTCCCAGCTTTTCTGTGAAAAAGGTGTTACTGCAGACTTTGTGTCACAGACTAAATGCATGCAGCACTTCATCTTCCCACATACTGCCAAACACGTGGGGGGGGTCACAGTGTAAGATGCTCTTCTGGGGGTACAGTATGTGTGTAAGTTTGTGTGTGGAACTACAGTGCAGAGGTCAAGTGAGAGGACAGACCAAGGGACGGACCACAGCAGTAGAGACCATGGTAAGAGACTTCTCCATCATTGAAAATAGCCAAAACAATCGAGTACACAGTTTTATTCTTGTAATTCAGTTATGCCCATAGTTACACCTCAATGTTGTGGGATATAAATAACACAGAGACAATTTAACAGACGTTTAACAGACAATGTATGTTTTATTTGGACATTCTGGTATTTAAATAAAAACTGCTTTAAATATTGTTCATTTGACACTGTAATACTGGCAGCTGTGTTGAATTGGAAAGATAATGTAGTGTGAAATATGACAAAGAACATCAAAGAACATTGGATATTTAACGCCAGGGAAAACAATAGCGTTAATTTTGCCGTGCAAGTGTACCATAACACTTAGGAATTAATGATTAGGACCATGTAGTCTAGCTTGTAAGCTCATTCGGAGGAAAAACGTATTCTGTTTATTTTAAGTCTTTCCGAAGCCGGCGTTAGCATATTTTGCCGCGGCTTCTTCCTGGTTGTCATGGAGATGACGTAAGTAGCCCCCTTCGTTTGCCTGCTCAAAATTAAGTTATTGCTTGCTCTCTTTCATTAATGTGCACGAACTGAAGTTGGAAACAACTACTGATATACTTAGAATAATTTTATCTGTCTGCTGTGAAAAATATTCCTACTTACGCGGCGGGGATCAATGAATAACACGTTTTTTGGCTTCGGCCCATAGCCTATAACAAGAAAGTCAGACATTCATAAAAACACCGAAAAGTCCACCTCCTCATTGAGGCCTGGAAACACAGTGGCTTTTAGAGTTTCAATCCAAAAAGTTTCTCTTTGTGCCAAAGTTCTTAGTCTGTCACCACCTCTGTTAGTTTTGGGAATTACTTCAATTGCCATCACAGTGAGTTGGTTAGGGTTACAGCAAATAGAGCTTTTGAAATGTTTAGCAATTGGGTAATTAAGATTTACAGTCCTTATTGCATATTTGTGCTCAGAGAATCTGTCTTTCAGTCTCCTTTTTGTAAGTCCTATATAGAAACAACCACATTTGCAGTCCAAACAGTATACAACATGAGTAGAATTACAATTAGCAAAATGTTTACAGTGAAATGTTTTGAGTCCAGATGAATCCTTAAAGGTGGTGGATTTGTTGATGTGTGAACAATGGTTACAGGATCCACACTGGTAAGTTCCCATGGGTTTTTGAAGAAACGTCTGTGGTTTGGTAGCAGGAAGATAGTTTTTTACCAGTTTATCTTTGAGTGTAGGTGCCCTTTTATTTTTTTGATACTTGTAATTTTTATTTTGTTTTATACATGTTCAAAAAAATAAACTAAATCAACAATAAATAGATACAACAGAAACAACAAACAATACAACAATACATTACAACATTAAATGACAAAACATAAAAACAAGGGACAAGACAAGAAAGGAAAAAAACAATCATCTAAGGTTACATATTTAGTTTCCATATACAGTGCCTTGTGAAAGTATTCGGCCCCCTTGAACTTTTCAACCTTTCGCCACATTTCAGGCTTCAAACATAAAGATATAAAATTTTAATTTTTTGTCAAGAATCAACAACAAGTGGGACACAATCGTGAAGTGGAATGAAATTTATTGGATATTTTAAACTTTTAACAAATAAAAACCTGAAAAGTGGGGCGTGCAATATTATTCGGCCCCCTTGCATTAATACTTTGTAGCGCCATCTTTTGCTGCAATTACAGCCGCAAGTCGCTTGGGGTATGTCGCTATCAGTTTTGCACATCGAGAGATTGAAATTCTTGCCCATTCTTCCTTGCAAAACAGCTCGAGCTCAGTGAGGTTGGATGGAGAGCGTTTGTGAACAGCAGTCTTCAGCTCTGCCCACAGATTCTCGATTGGATTCAGGTCTGGACTTTGACTTGGCCATTCTAACACCTGGATACGTTCATTTGTGAACCATTCCATTGTAGATTTGGCTTTATGTTTTGGATCATTGTCCTGCTGGAAGATAAATCTCCGTCCCAGTCTCATGTCTTTTGCAGACTCCAACAGGTTTTCTTCCAGAATGGTCCTGTATTTGGCTCCATTCATCTTCCCATCAATTTTAACCATCTTCCCTGTCCCTGCTGAAGAAAAGCAGGCCCAAACCATGAGGCTGCCAGCACCATGTTTGACAGTGGGGATGGTGTGTTCAGGGTGATGAGCTGTGTTGCTTTTACGCCAAACATATCATTTTGCATTGTGGCCAAACAGTTCGATTTTGGTTTCATCTGACCAGAGCACCTTCTTCCACATGTTTAGTGTGTCTCCCAGGTGGCTTGTGGCAAACTTCAAACCAGACTTTTTATGGATATCTTTGAGAAATTGCTTTCTTCTTGCCACTCTCCCATAAAGGCCAGATTTGTGCAGTGTACGACTGATTGTTGTCCTATGGACAGACTCTCCCACCTCAGCTGTAGATCTCTGCAGTTCATCCAGAGTGATCATGGGCCTCTTGGCTGCATCTCTGATCAGTCTTCTCCTTGTTCCAGGTGAAAGTTTAGAGGGACAGCCGGGTCTTGGTAGACTTGCAGTGGTCTGATACTCCTTCCATTTCAATATGATTGCTTGCACAGTGCTCCTTGAGATGTTTAAAGCTTGGGAAATCTTTTTGTATCCAAATCCGGCTTTAAACTTCTCCACAACAGTATCTCGGACCTGCCTGGTGTGTTCCTTGGTCTTCATGATGCTCTCTGCACTTTAAACAGAACCCTAAGACTATCACAGAGCAGGTGCATTTATACAGAGACTTGATTACACACAGGTGGATTCTATTTATCATCATCAGTCATTTAGGACAACATTGGATCATTCAGAGATCCTCACTGAACTTCTAGAGTGAGTTTGCTGCACTGAAAGTAAAGGGGCCGAATAATATTGTACACCCCACTTTTCAGTTTTTTATTTGTTAAAAAAGTATAAAATATCCAATAAATTTCATTCCACTTCACGATTGCGTCCCAATTGTTGTTGATTCTTGACAAAAAATTAAAATTTTATATCTTTATGTTTGAAGTCTGAAATGTGGCGAAAGGTTGAAAAGTTCAAGGGAGCCGAATACTTTCACAAGGCACTGTATATGCTGTAGGAAGGCATCCCATTTCAATTTATGTTTTCCTCCACTGTAGAGGGAGAAATATGCTCATAGGCAGCAACCATGGATAATGAGCTGTACCAGTCTGAAATTGATGGTGTAAATTTAGATTTCCACTGTTATACTAGCAACTTTCTTCCAACCATTAATGCAGTCTGAACAAATTCAAGGCTGTTTTTAGAAATGAGTCCCTTTAGCATTGACAGGTCTCCCAGAATGAACAAATGAGCAGAGAAAGGAATGTTTAACTTAATAATGGAGTTCATGGATTCATGTACAGCATTCCAAAAATCTTGCACTTTGGAACAATACCACAACATGTGAATTAGTGTACCATTCTCTGTGCATTTCCAGCATGAAGGGTCATCTTTAAGTTTTAAATGATACATTTTAGATGGTGTCCAGTATACTCTATTAATAATTTTAAACTGAGTTAGTCTTGTCCTCATATTTTGTGACATACCTTTAAGACTGCTTAATATGTCACTCCATTGCTTATCTGTGAAAGAGCTTTTTAAATCATGTTCCCATGCGTTTTTAAGAGCACTAGTAGAGCTAACATTCTTCAGTAGAAGTGAGTAATAGAATGACACTTCATGCCCTTTGCCCAACCGAGACAAAATTAATGAGGGTAATACATCCTTCTGTGGGAGAACCTGATTTTTAAAAATTGATTTTAGTAAATTATGAATTTGTGCATCATGCCAGTATTGATGCTTATGAAGTTTAAATTCATCCATTAACTCATTGAATGATTTCAACTGATCATCTTTAAAGAGATCACCAAGTCTTCGTATACCTTTTCTCACCCATTCCCCCCAACAGAAGGATATCTTACCAATGCACAAAGAAGGATTATACCATATGCTCAACGACATACATTTTAAATAGTCGAAGTTTAGTATTTTTGCAACTTTCTGCCATACTGTTTTAAGACAAGTTAAAATGGGGTGTGTACGAGCATTTACAGGTAAGGAAGCAGACAAGTAAGAGACCAGTGGTAGTGTGGGACATACATGAGCTTCGAGTTCATACCAGGGTGGAGCTCGTTCTGGTGGAAGGGCCCAATAAGCGAGATGACGCAGGCAAAATGCATAATGATACAACAACAAATTTGGAACCCAAATTTTTACCATTCCACAAGAACAGGCGACATAATTGATTGAATCTATGAAAGTATTTAGTTGGAATTATTATAGGAAGTGAGTGCATAATATCATTAAATTTTGGTAGAACTGACATCTTTATAATATTGGCCTTTGCCCACAAGGAAAGTTGTAGACGTTCCCATCTTTTAATATCCTCCTCAAGTTTAATAAATAATGGTTCTATATTTAATTTGATGATATTTGATAAATCTGGGGGAAGTAACACTCCCAAATAATTTAGACCTTCGTTTGACCATTTGATATTTTGTGGAGTTTGAAAATATGATTTTGGACAGTAAGCGGTTAGTGGGAGGCCCTCACATTTAGCCCATTTGATTTTATATCCAGAAAGTCTAGAAAAGGAATTAATAATAGATAGCAAAGTTGGCACTGATGTTTCCGGATTACTGACGATTGTCAATATATCGTCAGCATACAACATTAATTTATGTGTTGTTGCCCCGAGATGTACGCCTGTAAAATTAGGATTACTACATATGGCGATAGCCAAAGGCTCAATAGCTAAAGCAAATGCAGCTGGTGAGGATGGATCTCCTTGTCTGCTTCCTCTTCCTAGCTTGAAAAATGGGGACATGTATCCATTAGTCACAACTGATGCAGTGGGATTCCTATACAGAAGCTGCAGTGTTTTAAGGAAACCTTCTCCAAAACCCATGTGTTCCAACACCAAGAAAAGATACTCCCACTCCACCCTGTCAAATGCCTTCTCTGCATCCAAAGACAAGGCAGCAGTGGGAGCATCCATCTCTCTAACATGCCACATTATGTAGGTGCCCTTTTAAGCGCAAATTGTGGAGGTCTGGAGAAGACTGGAGAGATGGAGGGGTCACTCCGCAGGATATCCCAATTCCGCTGAATGATCCTTTTAATTTTGTATGACTGACTGCTGTATTGGAGAGAGCAGAATATGCTGTAATCACCCCTTTGCCTGGACTTAGGCTTAAAGAGATGTGTTCTTTCAATCGAGTTAGTTTTCAAAAGTGCTTGATTTAATGTTTTTTTGTTGCTGTAGCTCCTTTGTTTGAAGCGCCTGTACATGTTATATGATTGTTCCTGAAATTCTGAGTCTGTATTACATATGCGCTTGAGTCTCTGGAACTGTCCAAGGGGAATGTTGGAAATAAGGCTGGATGGGTGGAAACTGTCAGCTCTGAGGATAGTATTTCTGTCTGTTGGTTTTCTGTAGATTGTGGTACGGAGAGATCCATCCGTGTCGACGTAGATGTTCAAATCCAGAAAATTGATGGACGTCTGACTGAACTCCAGGGTCAATTTGATGTTAGGATTGGTGCCATTTAGGTAATGATGGAAGTCCTTTAACTGTTGAGCAGAGCCAGAGAAGACAAAAAATAGGTCATCTATGTATCTGCCATAGAAGTGAATGTACTGTCTGAAGGGATTTGTGGGATTCAACACATATCGTTCTTCCCAGAATCCTAAAAAGAGGCTAGCGTAGTTTGATGCATACGCAGCGCCCATTGCAGTCCCTTTTATTTGTCTGTATAGCTTATCCTGAAATAAGAAGATATTATTATTCAATGTCCAGCGAGTCAGATTGACAGTAAAGTCAGTGGGAGGGTTTTGATTATTGGGCCTTTTTTGTAAATAGTGTTGTAAAGCCAGGAGTCCCCCAGGGTGGTCAATGTTTGTATACAGCGCCTCCACATCCATAGTGACAAGAAAATAATTTGAATTGTAGTTCATTTCGCCAAGGATATTTAAAACATGGTTTGTGTCCTGTAGATATGAGTCCAGGGACTGTCAAAGGCTTTATGTAAAAATCAATATATTTTGATGCGGGCTCAGTAATGGTATCAATTCCATTTATGATCGGTCTTCCTGGAGGATCATGAAGATTTCTGTGAATTTTTGGCAATAAGTAAAAAGTAGCCATTTTAGTATTGGTGGGTGACAACAACTTGTACTCATCGGAATTAATCCAATTATGCTCCAAGGCATGGTCCAAGATGCATAGCAGATCAGATCTTATCTGTGAACTGGGGCAGATTGTGAGAGGACTAAAATAGTGTGTGTTTTTGAGTTGTCTGAGGGCCTCTTGTATATATTGATGCTTACCCCACACCACAGTAGCTCCCCCCTTGTCCGCTCTTCTGATTATGAAGTCTTCCTTGTTTCTGAGCCACTGTAAAGCCTGTTTGACATAGATTTTCTATATGAAGGAGCCAGAACACCAATTCAATATTTCAAATTTTTTATTACTGGAATACTGCTAAAAGTTTCAGAGTGGTGCTATTTATCACACATGGTGAAAAATATGGTTGAATTTCACAAAATTCCAGATTCGTCCCTAATTAAAATAGGTCCTGCAGACAAACTAAACAGCTGAGTACTTCAACAGTGGTTCTAAAATGTCAGTCAAGACCCATACTCAATGATTAAATACTATGAGTCATAATTTATTGATTTAAATGGCATACAGAAAGCTATAAAGACATGGGCGAAATTAAGATTTTCAGTTTTTTTCAAGAAATCAACCCTCCAAAACAATTTTCACACTCAGGCTAGGGCTAAAAGTCTGTTTTGTAATCAGTAGTGAAAAATGAGATGATCCTGTGAATTTCAGGCCTTTAGCTGTTATATTTCAAGAATGACGGCTATCAATTGTAGGCCTAAACCCACCCCCATATAATGGGGTGTAAAAGCAAAATACATACACATATTACAGAGAACCTGTTTCCTACCTTCCTTTGGTAGGTATGAAACAGACTGAATATGGTGGAAATCAAAGGTGATGCTGCTGGAACTTTTTTGGATATTGGTTGATTTGACATGGAATGACCCAGCTACATTCACAAAACCCCTGACTCTTCTTGCAAAACCAAACTTTCACCCCAAAACAGTTCAATCTGTGCTCAAAACTGAACTATGCTGTCAAATCATGCCTCAAGTCAATCTAAATTAAATACTCTACTGAGCAGTCACTAAACACTACATAGAAAAAAGGAAAACACAATGCTCAGGACATGAAGCGGTAGAAATGTATGTTTATTTAGGCTAAATGCATGTTGCAAAATAAAACACCTGGACATTTGTAACACTTGTACATAGAAAAAAGAATTTGCAAAAAAAAGAAATCCTGTGCGTTTACCTGTAGCACTTGTACGTAAAAATAAAGCACAAAAAATGTACAAATGAAGTACAAAGAAAAGAAGAGCATTACTCTGCCACAGCATCATTTCTCCGTACTGGGTCAGGCCACAGGACTTCATCTACAGTTGCAAGAAAAAGTATGTGAACCCTTTGGGATTACATGGATTTCTCCATACATTGGTCAAAAAATATGTTCTGATCTTCATCTAAGTCATATAATTAGACAGTCTGCTTAAATAGTACAGCACAAAAAATGTATAGGTTTTTATTGAACACAACAGGTAAACTTTCAAAGTGCAGGGTGGAAAAAGTATGTGAACCCCTAGGCCAATTACTTCTTCAAGAGCTAATTGGAGCCAGGTGTGAACCAACCTGGGCCTTGTTTCACGAAGTAGGTTCAAGAAACTCTGAGTTTCATCCTCAACTCTGAGTTGATCTACTCTGAGATAGAAAACTCTGAGTTTTCGGTTTCACAACGGCTGATTTGAGTTGGTTTAATTAACTCGGAGTAGGTTGAGCCGGAGTTTAGCGCGTGCACCGCAACTCTGAAAAGACAGCATCAATGGAACCCCGATTCGACGAGTCACCATGGAAACGGGGAAGCGAAAGGCTGCGTTTTTGAACTGGAAGTTTTTAACGCGCTGATACGGCGAGTTTGAACACGTTTTTAGAAAGAAGTGCAACACCGCTGCAGCTGCAAAAGAGAGGGAGACGGTGTGGAGAACACTGCTGCCCAGATCAATACGTAAGTTTAAATGTAGTCCTTTGTAATCGTAATAATATTACAGGGAATAACTGTCTGAATGGTAGCCAAGTAAGTTATTTCATTTAGGTGAAATCTCGCAGGGGAGAAGCGCACGGGGCAGCAGCTTAAGATGAAATATAAAAACATTGTTCAAACAGGTCAGACCTCGGCATTATCTCATGTTGATCATGTTTTACATTGTATCCTAAATATTAAGTGGCTGTTTGACTGTGCAGTTGTTTTATCCACACATAGCCTAAATGTCTGCATCCATATCATGTCCTGTTAAATAATTAAGCCTATTTAAACTAACATAGACTTCTGCTCAGCCAACAGAAAGAAAGCAGATGCCTGTAAAACGGTGGTATAAAAGGTCATGGATGCATATATATATATATATATATATATATATATATATATATATATATATATATGTACATATGATTATTTAGTTCTCTTTTGTGTCTTTTTTTGTCTTTTGGCCCCTTCGCACCACAACAGACCTTGTAACTGTAAGTAGGCAACACTCCAAAGATTTATCCAAATGGTAGTTTAAATGTACTGAAACATGTCACTGATCTAGGATGAAGAGAATGAAACTGTGTCTACTGCCTTTACAGAGGGGGATCCAGAAAGCCATACAGAGGTATGTGACTGATATTTCTCTTCCCATTCACATTTTGGGTGGAATATAGAGTGTGACATTTAGCCTACACTGAAGTATTGCACATTCTCATCCTTTTTAACAGAGCATGGCTGGACAGCAGCAGGATGGTTCCTTAACTTCCACTGCACAGACTGACACAGTGAGATGGATGTTCAGGAAACACCAGAGGTTCATTCTGTGGAATTCATGTGCAACTGTATAATTTAATGTCCTCTATGTATTCCCAGTTATCAGTAAAACAGATTTACAAACTGCATTTGCTGAGAAAAATCCAAAAAACAGATTAGGAGGGCACATCTGGAAATTGAAATACTGGAGCACAAGTTAGAGGTGGGTGATGGTCACAGGTGAATTATGTTAACTACTGAAACATGAACTGTACTATCTCTTTTATTTGTAAGAAATAAAGAAGACCAAATGAAATGTGTATCATGTCTTTATTTGCTGTGGTGGTGATGATGGTGACTTAAACTCTAAAGTGATTATTGCATACGGTGTCTCTGACTGCTCTGCTGTCCTGGATAGCTGCAGGTGGATGAGGTCATCATCTGGGTCTTCAGTTTGTAGGGCAGGGTGTTGCTCTCCTCTAATAGTGGTAATATTATGAAGAACAACACATGCCACAGTAATATCACAGGCCCTCTCAGGGGTCACCCTGAGGAGACGTAGGCTCTGGAAACGGGCTTTCAGCAGGCCTATGGTCATCTCCACCTGGGCTCTGGTCCTGCAGTGAGTCCAGTTGAAGTTCTGTTGGGGGCCTGGTTCAGGGTCAGGGTATGAGGTCATCAGCCTGGGTTGTCATGGTAACCCCTGTCACCCAGCAGAAGGCCATCAAACTCTCCTGTAATGTATAGTAGATACATCAGAGTATATTAAAGGAGAGAGACAAGAGAATTCTATTGTGAAAATCTTTATGCTGCTGACCACGCTGCAGACTGTTGCTCAGGTTAGACCAGGGGTCGGCAACCCGCGGCTCCGGAGCCGCATGCGGCTCCCTGTAACTTTGGAAAATAAAGTGTTCTGCCTTTCAGGCGCGTTTCAATGTATTTTAATATAGAGAGTTTTATTGTGAAATTACCGCTCTTACTTTGACGTGTCACTCCACCGGATGTGCTATGCCTGTGACGTGAAGCGCAAAGCTGATGCAGAGAGACAACACGGAGCTTCCGATTCCCACACGTTTCATGCCTTTTTTCTGTTTTACTCCTGGAGAAGCAACACCTGTAGTTTCTCATCGTTTTGTACTCAAGAATGGCAAGCCTGTATATTAAAGCTCCACTCCAAGAAAGACACGTCTTTGAGTCAAAAGTACTCATGATAGGGTAATACACGTTACTCGCAAGAACATGGCAGCAGGTCAGAGAGTCAGAGGAGTGTCATCTTGGAAAATAGGGCAGCGACTTACCGGAGAAAAGTTATTAGCTTAAGATAAATAGATAAATAGATTTTACAAGTTAAGTAGATATTTGCAAAATAGTGATTTTCAGCTAACATTACGTAACGTATGAGGTCCAGGAGCAAAAATGACATTAACCAAGTAAGATGATATTAGTAGAAGGACACAATTTTAAAAAATGAATCTATCTAATTAGAGACTTTGTAATTAATTAATCACGACTGATTAACAAGGGCATAGAGGTAAAAAAGCGATATATGCAGTGTTGTCTTCATTTTAAATGCCAAAAGGATTTTGCGGCTCCTGGTGTTTTCTTTTCTGTGGGAAACGGGTCGAAATGGTTCTTTGAGTGTTAAAGGTTGCCGACCCCTGGGTTAGACTCTCCATAAATCCTGGAGTCATGAACAGACAGCATCACATATGATCTGGATAGTGCAGAGAATGACAGATGTTGAACTATGATCCAGTCTTTAACATTTAGAAACAGTAGTCAGTCTACCTGTCGCCTACCTGCACATTTATGCTGTGAATGGACTTCCTGTTCATGATGTAAGGGAGCTGTGATGGGGATGTGTGTGCATCTATTAAAATGACTAATCACAGTCTGAGGTTGCAGCACAATGTCATTAACAGAATATGATTTAAAATGAATTTAACAGATCTCTACATCATTCACCTGCTATCCTGTGGAACTCCTCCTTGATGCTCTGACAGGTTTATGTCCAGGGAAAACCACAATGATGGTAAAAGTCGTTTCAGGGCCAGGAACACTTTTCTGACTGTCCTCCATACAGTTGCCTTACTCTGCATCTCCGACATTATATAAAAACTTCCATTTGCAAAGAACCGCAGCGCAACACATATGGAATAAATTTCCTATCATAATTCAAGAGCATTTTAAATTGATTTGAGGGCAGCATTTATCGATTTCATTCTCAGATTTCGTGATATTGTCTCTCAGAACTCTGCTCTCGCACTCAAATTTACTCTGCACATGTTCAAACTGTGTCCTCGCACTCGGTTACGATGCTGCTCGCGCAGATTTCCTGCGCTCAAACTCAAACTCTTCGTCTTGCTCTCACGGAACTTCTGCTCACGGATCTCTGCTCTGCTCTCAGATTTTTTGTATATCAACGCTGTCAACCAATAGAAGGCCGGCGAGCTTTGACCAATCAGATTATCCCTGTTTGTATACGGGTGCATTCGCTGTTTTTGAGAGGAGCGTCGAAATACGGGCAGGCACTCTTTCAACAGGTTTTATCCACTCCCTACCTCCTGGGCTGTAATAAATGTGATTTCTTTTATTTTTTTGACCACTGTTGGAATAAAATATCATTCAATACATACAACAGCGTCCGAGCTTCTCATTAAAATGGCTATATTGTATAATAATAGAACGCTGCTCTTTGAGGTGTGCTGGTGGAGAAAACAATGTCACCATCCTGAAGCTAGTGGGACAGCAGTTGGCTTGCTAAAATGGACCGGTGTTTTCAATAAACCTGCTTCGTGAAACAGGCCCCTGGACTTAAATCAATGTGATGAGGTGGAATGTGTTGATTAAAGTTGTCCTGCTCTATAAAAGACACCCACCAGTTCAGAATTTCTGTATTATTGTAGTATTGCCTGATGTGAACCATGCCTCGCACAAAGGAGCTCTCAGAAGATCTTCGATCAAGAATTGTTGATTTGCATAAAGCTGGAAAGGGTTACAAAAGTATCTCCAAAAGCCTTGATGTCCATGTGCCAACGGTAAGACAGACTGTCTACAAATGGAGAAAGTTCAGAACTGTTGCAACTCTCCCTCGATGTGGTCGTCCTGTTAAGATGACTGCAAGAGCACAGCGCAGAATCGTAAATGAGGTGAAGAAGAATCCTAGAGTGTCATCTGAAGACCTACAGAAATCTCTGGCACATGCTAAGATTATTGTTGATGTATCTACCATAAGAAAAACACTTAAGAATGGAGTCCATAGGAGGACACCACGGAGGAAGCCATTGCTGTCCAAGAGAAACATTGCTGCACGCTTGAAGTTTGCAAAAGAGCACCTAGATGTTCCACAGCACTACTGGCAAAGTATTCTGTGGACGGATGAGACCAAAATTGAATTGTTTGGAAAAAAAACACAACAGTATGTGTGGAAAAAAAAAGGCACAGCACACCAACATAAAAACATCATCCTAACTGTGAAATATGGTGGAGGAAGCATCATGGTTTGGGGGTGCTTTGCTGCCTCAGGGCCTGGATGGATTGCTGTCATCGACGAAAAAATCAATTCCAAAGTGTATCAAGACATTTTGCAGGAAAACCTCAGACCAGCTGTCCACCAACTGAAATTCAAGAGAGGATGGGTGATGCATCAGGACAACGACCCAAAGCATAAAAGTAAAACAACAACAGAATGGCTTCAACAGAAGAACATCCGCGTTCTGGAGTGGCCCAGCCAGAGTCCTGACCTCAACCCGATTGACATGCTGTGGCATGACCTCAAGAGAGCGATTCACACCAGACAGCCAAAGACTATTGCTGAACTGAAACAGTTTTGTTCAGAGGAATGGTCTAAAATTCCTCCTGATCGTTGTGCAGGTCTGATCTGCAACTACAGGAAGCGTTTGGTTGAGGTTATTGCTGCCAAAGGAGGGTCAACCAGTTATTAAATTTAAAGGTTCACATACTTTTTCCACCCTGCACTTTGAATGTTTACCTGTTGTATTCAATAAAAACATGAAAACCTATACATTTTTTGTGCTGTACTATTTAAGCAGACTGTGTTTGTCTAGTTATATGACTTAGATGAAGATCAGAACATATTTTATAACCAATGTATGCAGAAATCCATGTAATCCCAAAGGGTTCACATACTGGGGCGGCATAGCTCAGTGGGTAGAGTGGCCGTCTTGTAACTGGAGGGTTGCCGGTTCGATCTTCGGCCCGTTGTGCTCATGTCGAAGTGTCCCTGAGCAAGACACCTAACCCCTAATTGCTCCTGATGGGGTCGTGGTTAGCGCCTTGCATGGCAGCTTCTGCCATCAGTGTGTGAATGTGTGTGTGAATGGGTGAATGTGACGTATCCTGTAAAGCGCTTTGGGTACCTTGCAGGTATAGTAAAGCGCTATATAAATACAGACCATTTACTTTTTCTTGCAACTGTACATCACAGGCCACATTTTCTCTGGCCAGGCAACGTGGAAAACCCCCCTGGCATGCAGTATCCATGCTCCTCTTCTTAGATTTCTATCCATTGTAGTGCCTCACAAACCAGTGCTATGGCTTATATGTACCCTCACATCATTAGCCACAAGTGTGATCAATTTTCAGTTGTTGTGTTCAGGTGACACCCGAGCTTTAACTGTGTTTGACTTTTGCCACCTGTGCTCACCATTATGCAACACAGATGCACTACAATGACAATGTGTTGACAAGATGTGTCTAAACAGGTGAAAAGGGCTTATGGTTTTGCCAATTCAATAAGTGGGTTCAGGCAACTGAGAATTTGGTTCAGACAATAGGGTTTAGTGTTTTAGCAATTGAGAAAAACTGTAATATAGATGTTCATACAAACTAAATGACCTTGCCCTGAACGTAGACGTGTGTTATACCTGTATACGTTACATACAGATACTGAATTGTGTGACCAAAGCATGTAGTCGGCGGCAGGAATTGATGGGACTCGGAAACACCCCCACAATTTAATCATTTGTTCCTTGTATAGTGTCAGATGGATAAGTCCTGATTAGCACCCTTTTGTCTGTAGTGGTCGATTTGTGGAAGGATCACAATCGTGATCGTCAGCAGGCAGCTGATGTAGTGTTCACTTGTTGTCATGGTTACAGTGATGCTGTAACGCTTTCTTGCAGTGACACAGAAATCTTTCACAAATCTGGGGCTCTAGACATTAAGCCACATCACTTCCAAAATCTAATGAGGTGGTCCTTGAGTCATTTCTCACCTTCTCTGTGAATTTCATTCAAATCCGTTAGTCTGCTATTGAGTAATGTTGCACACAGTATGTCAGACGGACAGACAAATGTACACCGATCGTCACATAACTCTGCAGCGTTCTTTGGTGGTGTAACTACAGGGTTGGGGTTACCTTTTTTTTTGAGTGGCACAATAATCCACGTTTGGTGCTGTACTGAGCACTGGGGCAGCTGAACAGGTTCTGTGTGAACGCATGAACATACCAGCCAGTGCAGCAGTGTGGCTAATCAAGCAAAGAATATAGAAAAAAAGAAAAAGAATCTTTTGCTAGCTGTTCTCTCTGAACACAATGTTCAAATATAGACAGCATGCTGACTATTGGCTATGAAGTAGTATACACAATTACTCTGATAGCAACAGAAACATGAAGACCAAGCAAATAAAGAAAACATCTTCATCAATTTCACAACAGATAATGCATTTCCTTGTTTGGTTGTTGTTTCTATATTGGCAGCACTGTTTTAAAAATGTACTTGTTTGTTGTGTATTTAGATGCGTTCTCGTACTTGTAGTGTATATTGCTTCAAAGATGATGTAACTGTTGTATGCAGCAGTTTTATCTATGAGGCTGTCATGAACAGTAGTTTCCCATTTGCTTTCAGGTGTTCACTGACTCAAATACAGGTCCCACTCAGCCAAAACCTCCACAGCAGCCAAGAGGCACTTCCCCCCAGACTTTCCCTCACCTCCCCGAGAAATGGTCTTGTCTGCTGCACCTTCAGAGCTGCGGCGACCTGAGCTCCTTCAGCTGTGCAGCAGTCAAGTCTCTGGAACACCAAGGAAAAAGTGAAACAGCTGGACTGAGGGGCAGCGCCACAGCAGATTCAAGGGGCCGATCCCGCCTGGATCACTCTGAACGTGCTCACAGTCTGACAGGAGTTTTTAGAGAGACAGTGCTTTGAGGGAAAATCATTGGTAACCAAATGTGTTGGGTGGTGACAGCTGAATGCTGCTGCTGTTTGATAGATAGGACACAGTTCTAAGCCATGGACTGCAAATCCAACCACTATGGAGGATCTGTGTACATGATGTGTGTACATGAGGTTGTATGAGTGCAGCTTTTCAAAAACATTTTTGCTCTACTAAGACTGACTTAGTACCCAGCATCCAAAGTTTTGTATGACTTGTAAACATTTACTCATAGATTAACATTGTAATGTTTGCATTTGTTTCAGTCAGTTCAATACTACGACAGGGGCAAACGCGCTGCAAATGGCAAAAGCGCTGCAAACACAGGAATGATCCAAAACCAAAAACTCACAAACACAAAACACATGCAAGAAAAATATGCTGCAACAGAAACATGCTGCAATCACAGAAACGACGCAGAAGCAGACTTGCAAAATCACAAAACAAATGCAAACGAAAAATGCTGCAAATATATAAAAACACACACAAAACCCCAGAACAACCGCAAGAGAAAAACGCTGCAAATTCAATCCACAACGGAAGTGCACTAGGTCAATCGTTTTTCCGTTTCAAAATAAAATCTAAAAAAAAAACAATAAACCACGTTGTTTTTTTGTTTTTCAGTTTTTCAGTTTTTAAAACCTAAATGTAGAAACGTATTATTTAACTAATGGAAAAACCACAGTGTTGGATTTTTGCTCTTGCTTTTTAACCTGAAAATAACAAACTGCTTATTTGTTTTTTAGATTTTATTTTGAAACGGAAAAACAAATGAGCGAAACATACACGGATTGACCTGGTGCACTTCTGTTGTGGATTGAATTTGCAGCGTTTTTCTCTTGCGGTTGTTCTGGGGTTTTGTGTGTGTTTTTATATATTTGCAGCATTTTTTGTTTGCATTTGTTTTGTGATTTTGCAAGTCTGTTTCTGCGTCGTTTCTGTGATTGCAGCATGTTTCTGTTGCAGCATATTTTTCTTGCATGTGTTTTATGTGTTTGTGAGTTTTTGGTTTTGGATCATTCCTGTGTTTGCAGCGCTTTTGCCGTTTGCAGCGCGTTTGCCCCTGTCGGCCACCGTACAATACAGCTATACAGGACAATGAGAATTCTTTGACATGAATGTGTTATTTAAGGGTAAGATGCATTGGCAGAAACATTTGCAGATACTGATGAAAATGTAGTGCACTGTTTCAGGAAATCCTGAGGCCCGGCAGAGCACACTTCTCCAGCCTTCATGTACCACTCCGTACAAAACAGTGCAGGCATCAAAGACAGCAGACATGACAAAAGATGAAAAGGGTTCGACGTGGGTTGCAAAGTGGTTTACAGAGAAAGCAGTAATGGTAGGCAGGCTAAAGCAGATTAAATATGCTCTGTACGAGAGTTGCCAATCAGATGCATAGAGAGGAATCAGCCAATTTATCAGGTGTGTGGACTTAAATGAGATAAATTCCTTATCAGCTGATTTAATGGGATTGTAGCCTGAGCCTGTTTTTGTGGGCTACCTGAACTAACACTATGCTCGGTTTTATCAGTCTATAAGTTCTTCAGTGAGTCTCTGTGGACTAAATAATCCTAGAATAGTAGGAAAATATTTGAAGTATAATTAAACAATTATAGTTTCTTTCTAATTGCAAAAGTTTTTGCCTTTCCTTTATTTCCTGAATTTTACAGTTATCTGCACACAGAAATGTTTCACTGCAACCCTCCTAGACCAACACTCTATTATGGGTTTTCTGAAAAGCCCACCTTTCTCCCACAGTCTAATGACATTCATGGTAGGTTGCTTTGTGATTTTAAATTAGTCATAGATGTCAATGTCTGTGTTTGACTTGACATGGACTTGCTCTGGATGTACAATCTTAAAAGAAAAATGGATAGGAAAGCATTTTTGAACACAAAACATCTTTTTTAAGGCTCAAAATTAAGTTTTGTTTATCCATCCATCCATCCATCCATCCATCCATTCTCTATATACCGCTTTATCCTCACTAGGGTCATGGGAAGTTTTGTTTAGTTTCAGTTCATTTTTTTCATTTACAAGTTTCATTTTTCTTGAAAAGATAGTTGATATTAAACCTAATCCATCAACATTACAATGCATCTCAAATCATTCGACTGTGGTGGTAAAAGGTTCAATATTTTTCAGCAGATCTTGATCAAAGTGTATATTAGAAAGAAACTATACATATATACATATACACATATACATTGGTCGGAGTGTTTCTGCCAGTCATTTGGTTGTTTGTAGGCCTGATTGTGACTGAGGACGTGAACCAGTCACTTGGCTAAACTAGTCCTAATATGTTTCTGGGATGTCTGGACATTGTGGAATCCAACAAAGATCTGCTTTCTTGCGACCTGCTGATTCACAACACAAATGTCATACCATTCTGACAGATCTGGAAGGTGTCTTCCTTTAAGGTTGAACATCTGACGTGGTGCCTTGGTGTCTCTGCTCCATTGGTCACTCAGGACAGTGTCTCCAGTCTGTGACTAAAATGGATGAAACTTGCTCTTTCTCTGTCTTAAAGTTGATCTGGTTGATCTTACATCAACATCACTCTGAGACAAGATGTTACTAATTTTGACAGTTGGTGAAAGAAGGCCACCTTAGAGACTGTTTATGTGTGAGGTACAGGAAATATCCTGATCATAAATAACTCCAAGGTTCCTCATTGTTGTGCTGAAATTTATTGGAAAAAACTCTTTAATGTCAAAGTGAAAACAGATTTCTATAAAGTAATGTTAATGAAAGAAATTTATAGAAATGAGAATAATTGTTTGCATAATTATTCACCCCCTTCAAGTCATTATTTAGTGACCTTTGGCTGTGATTGCAGCCAAAGGTGTTTGGCTGCAATCACAGCAGTGAGTCTGTGTGGATAGGTCTCAATCAGTCTTGCACATCTGCCCACTGCAATTTTGCTCCATTCTTCTTTGTAAAACTGCTCAAGCACTGTCAGGTTGCGCAGGTATCGGGCATGAAGAACCCTTTTCAAGTCCAGCCACAAATTCTCTATAGGATTGAGGTCTGAGCTTTGACTCGACCACTCCAGAACATTTACCAGGTTCTTTTTTAACCATTCCTGTGTAGCTTTTGCAGTATGTTTTGGATCATTGTCTTGCTGGAAAATAAATCTTCTCCCGAGATGTAGTTCTCTTGAAGACTGAAAAAGATTGTCCCTCAGGATTTCAGTGTATTTTGCAGCATTCATTCGGCCCTCTATCTTTACAAGCCTTCCAGGTCCAGTTGCTGAGAAACATCCCCACACCACCATGCTTCACAGTGGAGATGGTGTGTTTTTGGTGATGTGCAGTGTTTGGTTTCCGCTAAACATGATGTCCTGTCTGATGGCCAAAAAGCTGAATTTTGGTCTCATCAGACCAAAGAATCTTCTTCCACTTGACCATGGAGTCTTCCACGTGCTTTTTGGCAAACTCTCGTCGAGATCTAATATGACTTTTCTTCAACAGTGGCTTTCTCATTGCCACTCTCCCATAAAGCTTTGACCGGTGAAGAACCCAGGCAGCAGTTGCTACATGCACAGTCTCTCCCATCTCAGCAGCTGAAGCTTGTAACTCCTTCAGAGTAGTTGTAGGGGTCTTGGTGGCTTCTCTCACTAGTCTCCTACTTGCACGGTCACTCAGTTTACGAGGGCGGCCTGATCTAGGCAGATTCACACAAGTGCCATATTCCTTCCATTTCTTGATAATTGATTTCACTGAACTCCGGGGGATGTTCAGTACCTTGGAAATGTTTTTGTAACCATCCCCTGAATTGTACTTCTCAATAACCCTTTCCCTGAGTTGCTGAGAGTGTTCTTCTGTCTTCATGGTGTAATGGTAGCCAGGAATACTGATCAACCACTCTCTGGACCCTTCAGACACAGGTGTTTTACAACTCAGTCACTTGAAACACACCCACACCACTCAGGTGATCTTCATTTCACTAATTGTGAGACTATTGGCTACAATTTGATGGACCTCTATTGAATTAGACCATTAAATTAAAAATTGGGTGAATAATTATGCAAACAATTATTTTCATTTATATAATTTTCTTTCATTAACATTACTTTATAGAAATCTGTTTTCACTTTGACATTAAAGAGTTTTTTTCCAATAAATATTTTTGTTAAAAAAGCTAAATTTTATTGACCATGATTGATTTATGAAAGCAATAAAAGGGTAAAACATCAAAGGGGGTGAATACTTATGATAGGCACTGTACATCCACAATGTGCAGGGTCATTTATTGAGTCCTTTTCGTGCAGTATCTCCTGCATAGAGTAGCATCCTAGTGCCTGCCTCTCCTTGCATGCAATCTGATCTGTTTTTTGTTTTGTTTTTTTGTGAGTTAGATGATAGAACATTTAGTTTGAAAGTGGAAACTCCTTTTTAGGTCATCAACATTTCTACAAGTTCCCCAGCCAGAAAATGCAAGAACTCTTTTGTGTTTTTATGCAACAGGAAGGCTATCCAGCTCTCACATCCCATTCATTCCTGCACCTGTCCCCTTTCCCCACTTCTTATTAGTCAGGGACTTAGGCTATTAACATCATAGCAGTCCTATAAAACAGCCACAAGGCATTGAAATGTTGAAGGAAAAATCCTTGAAGGTTCTAGCTAAGCCTTGTCATGTGGATGTTTGGAAATCAACATCTTGGACACTAGTTCTAATGTTTATAGGCAACAGTTCGCATTTGTTTTCCATGCTTAGTCTACTATTCAGTTCAATTCAATTTTATTTATAATAAAAAATTCAGATTGTCTCAAGACACTTTACAGAACCCATAGTTTCTTTCATACAATGAAGGCAGAGCGATGGAGGATCTGCCTGATTTTTGTGTTTGAAGGCGTTCTTGGTTCCTATCGCTGATCTGACAGGCAGATTGTGTAAAGGAGTGCACTTATTTTTTCAGTGCTTTTTCTGAAGGGTTTTATGATGGATAAATATTTTAATTGGAGCTGTTTTGTTCCCTGTATCATGTCAACAGAGCGTTTGTGCTGACCATCCTCTCTACAACCCAAACAGCATCCAACACAGCTTATTCTGCTAATTTCCATGGGTACGGCTTCAGGAGGTTGTATCCTGAATGTGTTTCCTTTTCCCACAATGATGTCTGCTGATACAAATTAGTATTATTACAGGATCTGAGTAATACCTCCACCACAGCCAGAGAGTAAGTGGTAGCTATAGTGCTTTGCAATATAATGAAAGTATGGATGAATCCAATACATCAGAACTGTACTTCACTGCACTGCACCGGCATCTCTTGTTTTCTGCATATTGATTCAGTCAAATGTTTTTCACACACACATTTGGTTGCCTTAAAATATTGTCTTCAAGTGTCGTGTTACATTTAATGGCATTGAAGATTCAGTAATACAGCACAAACATCCAGCTGTAGTTTCTAATAATGCCCGAAGAGGGAGCCTTTTGCCAAGCTGTGCTGAGAGGTGTTCAAAGTGCAGGACAGATGAGGTCCTTCCATTTCAAGAGCTTTGAAGCATGTGAGCTGAGCAGTGACAGAAAATTCCTGTTAATAATTACCATCTAAAGCAGTGTCAATGTTTTGATCAACATAAAAAAAAACATGAGAACAGAAAAGCACTGAACTACCTGGATCTCTCACTGGTAAAGCAGACAGTGGGATAAATAAGTATCTTCTACCTGTCTGGTGAACACTGTTCTGACCAAGGAATAAAACATAAAGACATTGCATTTTCCTTGAGAAATCTCGGTAAATAAATGGCAAATGGTTGCATTTATATAGCGCTTTTATCCAAAGCGCTTTACATGATACGTCACATTCACCCATTCACTCACCCATTCACACACTGATGGCGGAAGCTGCCATGCAAGGCGCTAACCATCTTGCTAAAATAACATTATGCTGTCAATCTGGCCCAAGCTTTATGTAGAGTTTTATATGTATTTTTATTTATTTATTTATATTTATATTTACATATGTTTTATATGTTCAGAGCTGCAGGCAGAAAGAGAGTCTAAGATGATGTGAGTCACAATGCTATGGAAACCAACATTTTCCACAGATATATCCACCTGCTGAGAGAGCCCACTGTGGAATTCACAAGATTATATAACTGGAACATTTTGTGAAGGATGTACAGAGGGAATTCCACAATGCCTGTGTTTTAGCTTTTACTCCTTTTCTATTAATGCCCTGCTCTCCACCACACTATTTCTTTTTGAGGCATTTCCTTATACTGTGTCCAACAAACAAATTGCATATGTGTGCTCACTGACACGATACGATACAAAAGCTGCTGAGCTAGCAGTTGTTACAAGTCTAATATCCTATAGGAGGTTGGGTAGTAGGCCAACACATAATATGTTCATCATAACAAGCCATTTGGTCCAGCATTGGGCTTTAGTTCTTGTTTTTGTCATAAAAAGTCAAGGAATGTACTCAAAAACACACATCAGCTTGTCTTCTCACTGGCAGTGCATCACACTTTTTTGCTATGTTTGTAAATATAAGTCTTTGGCCAGATTCTATTTAAAGCGCCTTTCAAGGAACTCAAGGACACTTTACAGAGGCATAAAAATCAACAACAATAATTAAAAACTATACAATAAAAAATATCAATAACAAGAACTGATATTTGATTCTATTAAAACTTCTCAAACTTTCTCTGATAAAAAAATTCTCGTCTTTTTGTGCACATTCACCCACTTGTAAAGCTTCATCACAGGAGTACAAAGTACTCAACATTATTCACAGCTGCAAATTATTATTATTACCATTATTACAGTTTTTCTCGATTGCTAAGACACATTTCTGGAAAGCTGCTCTCCTTTTCCCTAAACTTTAAACACAAAACCCCATTTTCAAGCTACATTCACAAAACCTCTGACTCTTCTTGCAAAACCAAACTTTCACCCCAAAACCGTTCAATCTGTGCTCAAAACGGAACTTTGCTGTCAAATCATGCCTCAAGTCAATCTAAATTAAATACTCTACTGAGCAGTCACTAAACACTACATAGAAAAAAGGAAAACACAATGCTCAGGACATGAAGCGGTAGAAATAAATGTTTATTTAGGCTAAATGCATGTTGCAAAATAAAATACCTGAGCATTTGTAACACTCCTGTGCATTTACATGTAGCACTTGTACGTAAAAAAAAAAGCACAAAAATTTACAAATGAAGTACAAAGAAAAGCAGTGCATTACTCTGCCACAGCATCATTTCTCAGTACTGGGTCAGGCCACAGGACTTCATCTACATCACAGGACACATTTTCTCTGGAAAGAAGGACCTAGTGTGTCTGATCCATCCCTAACAGAAACATCACCACATGTCAAGACCATTGATGGCAAAAGATTTTCCTGCTGCTCATAAACCTTCCACCTCCATGTAGAGAAGAATTCTTCTATAGGATTCAGAAAGGGAGAATATGGAGGCAGAAAAATCACAATGACTTGAGGGTTCATATTGAACCATTCCCAAATCAATAGTCCTCTATGAAAACTAACATTGTCTCAGGTGTATTTATGTGTATCATCAAAATCCAACTGAAAAACTCTCTTGTAGGAGATCTACATATTTAATTGCACTTGTTTATTAATAAATGGGGCACCACCTTACTTATGTAAGGAATTAATTAATTAACATTAATAAATAAAAATGAATAAAAATTTTGATCAATCTCATATCTTAAAGTCTTGAATCCTCGGTTAAATTGACCACATTCTTACACAAACACTCAAAACTGTAATTTGGTCTAAATTTAAAGTATTTATTGACTATTCTATGAAAATAATGACAAGTGAACTACACACGTGGACAAAATTGTTGGTACCCCTCAGTTAAAGAAGGAAAAACCCACAATTCTCACTGAAATCACTTGAAACTCACAAAAGTAACAATAAATAAAAATTTATTGAAAATTAAATAATCAAAATCAGCCATCACTTTTGAATTGTTGATTAACATAATTATTTAAAAAAAACAAACTAATGAAATAGGGCTGGACAAAAATGATGGTACCCATAACTTAATATTTTGTTGCACAACCTTTTGAGGCAATCACTGCAATTAAACGATTTCTGTATTTGTCAATGAGCGTTCTGCAGCTGTCAACAGGTATTTTGGCCCACTCCTCATGAGCAAACAGCTCCAGTTGTCTCAGGTTTGATGGGTGTCTTCTCCAAATGGCATGTTTCAGCTCCTTCCACATATGTTCAATGGGATTCAGATCTGGGCTCATAGAAGGCCACTTTAGAATAGTCCAACGCTTTTCTCTCAGCCATTCTTGGGTGTTTTTGGCTGTGTGTTTTGGATCGTTGTCCTGTTGGAAGACCCATGACCTGCGACTGAGACCAAGCTTTCTGACACTAGGCAGCACATTTCTCTCCAGAATGCCTTGATAGTCTTCAGATTTCATCGTACCTTGCACACTTTCAAGACACCCTGTGCCAGATGCAGCAAAGCAGCCCCAAAACATTACTGAGCCTCCTCCATGTTTCACCGTAGGGACAGTGTTCTTTTCTTCGTATGCTTGGTTTTTGAGTCTATGAACATAGAGTTGATGTGCCTTACCAAAAAGCTCCAGTTTGGTCTCATCTGTCCAAAGGACATTCTCCCAGAAGCTTTGTGGCTTGTCAACATGCATTTTTGCAAATTCCAGTCTGGCTTTTTTATGAGTTTTTTTCAGCAGTGGTGTCCTCCTTGGTCGTCTCCCATGAAGTCCACTTTGGCTCAAACAACGACGAATGGTGCGATCTGACACTGATGTACCTTGGCCTTGGAGTTCACCTTTAATTTCTTTGGAGGTTGCTCTGGGCTCTTTGGATACAATTCCAACGATCCGTCTCTTCAATTTGTCATCAATTTTCCTCTTGCGGCCACGTCCAGGGAGGTTGGCTACTGTCCCGTGGGTCTTGAACTTCTGAATAATATGAGCCACTGTTGTCACAGGAACTTCAAGCTGTTTAGAGATGGTCTTATAGCCTTTACCTTTAAGATGTTTGTCTATCATTTTTTTTCGGATGTCCTGGGACAATTCTCTCCTTCGCTTTCTGTTGTCCATGTTCAGTGTGGTACACACCTTTTCACCAAACAGCAGGGTGACTACTTGTCTCCCTTTAAATAGGCAGACTGACTGATTATGAGTTTGGAAACACCTGTGATGTCAATTAAATGACACACCTGAGGTAATCATGTCACTCTGGTCAAATAGTTTTCAGTCTTTTATAGAGGTACCATCATTTTTGTCCAGGCCTGTTTCATTAGTTTGTTTTTTTAAATAATTATGTTAATCAACAATTCAAAAGTAATGGCTGTTTTTGATTATTTAATTTTCAATAAATTTTTATTTATTGTTACTTTTGTGAGTTTCAAGTGATTTCAGTGAGAATTGTGGGTTTTTCCTTCTTTAACTGAGGGGTACCAACAATTTTGTCCACGTGTGTATATACAGTGTAGATATAATGTGTGTGTGTGCATGCAGGACTACATATGTGTGTGCACGTGCATGTGTGGAATGTGGGAGTGTGTGTGAGGTGTGTGCGTGTGTGAGAGATGTGGGAGTGTGTGTGAGAGAGAAGGAAATATGGTGAGGATTAGCCAGAGCTAACCTGACTAGATAACCGGTAATTGGGATTAAAAATTCTAATGATTTGTAAAAGAATAAACGGATTAAATGAATTAATTGACCAAGCGGTTAGTACATCACCCAGAGAATGGAATCAGAGCACACTCAGCTGGAGTTACTGAAGTGGACCGTCTTATGCTGGGACGCAGAATTCGCAGACAGATGACTTCTCACAGCGTGAAGTGATGGCTTTGCCTCTCAGACGCTGTGTGTCACGATAGCAGCGGGGAAGCGTCCTGCATACAGAGATCAGTCCGTTGACAGGAGGTCTGATCCAGCAGCTCTCCGGTGGTCACAGCTGAATGGAGCAGGGATTGGGTGGATGCCGCTTGATTTAAAAATGATATCCAAAATGGATAAAGTGTTTGTGACGTTAAAACGGTAAACGATCTGTCTATCTCTCCACCATATTTCAGTTGTGTGAAAGAGAAACACATGTTCCTAAATGTGTAGATTAATACATATGTTCATATTATGTGAATTATTTCATTCATAACTATATGTTTATGTTTAGAACATTAAACTTATATACACACGTGGACAAAATTGTTGGTACCCCTCAGTTAAAGAAGGAAAAACCCACAATTCTCACTGAAATCACTTGAAACTCACAAAAGTAACAATAAATAAAAATTTATTGAAAATTAAATAATCAAAATCAGCCATCACTTTTGAATTGTTGATTAACATAATTATTTAAAAAAAACAAACTAATGAAATAGGGCTGGACAAAAATGATGGTACCCATAACTTAATATTTTGTTGCACAACCTTTTGAGGCAATCACTGCAATTAAACGATTTCTGTATTTGTCAATGAGCGTTCTGCAGCTGTCAACAGGTATTTTGGCCCACTCCTCATGAGCAAACAGCTCCAGTTGTCTCAGGTTTGATGGGTGTCTTCTCCAAATGGCATGTTTCAGCTCCTTCCACATATGTTCAATGGGATTCAGATCTGGGCTCATAGAAGGCCACTTTAGAATAGTCCAACGCTTTTCTCTCAGCCATTCTTGGGTGTTTTTGGCTGTGTGTTTTGGATCGTTGTCCTGTTGGAAGACCCATGACCTGCGACTGAGACCAAGCTTTCTGACACTAGGCAGCACATTTCTCTCCAGAATGCCTTGATAGTCTTCAGATTTCATCGTACCTTGCACACTTTCAAGACACCCTGTGCCAGATGCAGCAAAGCAGCCCCAAAACATTACTGAGCCTCCTCCATGTTTCACCGTAGGGACAGTGTTCTTTTCTTCGTATGCTTGGTTTTTGAGTCTATGAACATAGAGTTGATGTGCCTTACCAAAAAGCTCCAGTTTGGTCTCATCTGTCCAAAGGACATTCTCCCAGAAGCTTTGTGGCTTGTCAACATGCATTTTTGCAAATTCCAGTCTCGCTTTTTTATGAGTTTTTTTCAGCAGTTGTGTCCTCCTTGGTCGTCTCCCATGAAGTCCACTTTGGCTCAAACAACGACGAATGGTGCGATCTGACACTGATGTACCTTGGCCTTGGAGTTCACCTTTAATTTCTTTGGAGGTTGCTCTGGGCTCTTTGGATACAATTCGAACGATCCGTCTCTTCAATTTGTCATCAATTTTCCTCTTGCGGCCACGTCCAGGGAGGTTGGCTACTTTCCCGTGGGTCTTGAACTTCTGAATAATATGAGCCACTGTTGTCACAGGAACTTCAAGCTGTTTAGAGATGGTCTTATAGCCTTTACCTTTAAGATGTTTGTCTATCATTTTTTTTCGGATGTCCTGGGACAATTCTCTCCTTCGCTTTCTGTTGTCCATGTTCAGTGTGGTACACACCTTTTCACCAAACAGCAGGGTGACTACTTGTCTCCCTTTAAATAGGCAGACTGACTGATTATGAGTTTGGAAACACCTGGGTGTGTCAATTAAATGACACACCTGAGTTAATCATGTCACTCTGGTCAAATAGTTTTCAATCTTTTATAGAGGTACCATCATTTTTGTCCAGGCCTGTTTCATTAGTTTGTTTTTTTAAATAATTATGTTAATCAACAATTCAAAAGTAATGGCTGTTTTTGATTATTTAATTTTCAATAAATTTTTATTTATTGTTACTTTTGTGAGTTTCAAGTGATTTCAGTGAGAATTGTGGGTTTTTCCTTCTTTAACTGAGGGGTACCAACAATTTTGTCCACGTGTGTATCACAGTGAAAATATGACAAGTCATGCATGTGGTAACAAGTAAATAAAAATTACACCTTTCAACCTAAATAGAAAGTAAATTCAGAGGTTAATAATGGAATTCATTCTAAATCATAGTATCCTGTTGAAGAAATTATTAAACATCACATTTTAATAAATCACTTCTGTGAAAGATAGAAGTGAGGTTTTCGGATATGTCAGAGATGAACCACAGTCAGTAACTTTGGTAAACCTGGAAAACAAAAATACATATCAGAAATATTAATTTGGCAAGTGTTCTTTTGTTCCAGTTCAGAAGGTGTCTCTCTCTGTTCCAGTCTCCCCTGTGCTCCTCCAAGTCATAAAAGTTTTATGGCTTGTTATCTGATCTGTGGAATGTGGAGACGTCCCCAGAGAGAATCTCCTAAAGCTGAAAAGGGATTTTAGCATGAAAGTTCATTAACAAACATCCATAGCATAAAAGTGAAAGTCATTGTCTTTCAGAAAGAAAAAGTTATTCCAGGTGTTTAAATGTTCACAGGAATTCCATCTTCCTGTGGATGAAACATACAGAAATACATTTCTTAGATTTATATCTATTGTCGTGCCTCACAAACCAGTGCTCTGGCTTATATGTACCCTCACATCATTAGCCACAAGTGTGATCAATTTTGAGTTGTTGTGTTCAACCGGTGACGCCTGAGCTTTAACTGTTGTCAAGTGGGGCCTAGTTATTTGAGATCCCAGGAGCAACCACCACCTAAATAAAAGCTTTAAGCAAACCAATGAAAAGTTAAAATGAGAAACTATATAAGTTAACCACATGATTATGCTTATGCTTGATGCAAGAATGATTTTAATAGGCTGATATATATTCTGGAAATGATGATTGCTATAGAAGAGAATGATTTAAAATAAGTTATTTGATCATGCTAAGAAAAATGATTTAAAGAAGTGATTCAGTGTAACTAAGTGAGTTTTGACTTGAAGTAATCTGTGCTGTTCTGAGCTGTGTGCAGGGCAAAAAGCAGAAGTCACCATGACACTGCAGAAAGGAGGACATTGAGGAAGTTCTGTGGCCAAATATGGTCTTGGCAACATGTCTCAAGCAATGTGTGTGTGTGTGTTAACAACGGAAGGTGGATGCTGTGTACTTGCTGGAAAAACATGATTTCTGTGTAACTGATGTATGTGTAATAGGAAGAAGGTTGTGTCTTAAACCTATGAATTAATTAATTGGGCGTACCTACTAGTTAGAATTGTGTGTGAAAATGTGTATGTGCTAAGCTGAAGTCGAGCTAGGGTATAAAACCCAGAGACACAGACACTGAGTTCGGAGTTCTCCCCCGGAGGGGAGAGATGCTGCTCGCCGGAGCTGCAAGAGATGCTGCTCGCCGGAGCTGCCGGAGAGCATTGCCAAAGTTCTGGAGAGTCGACACCGGATCTTTCGCCCAAGAGACGTGAAGACAACGCGGGACTTAGGCTCCAGAGTTCGCTGAGAACATCGTTGGAGGCAAAGTCTTTTTCTGACTTTGTTCAGCAAGCGAGGACCACACTCTGCTGAAAGGAGAGTCCTGAGAGGTCTGCAGTTGTCCAAAGAGATGAAGAGAGGCAAGCACCCATGGCATCCAGAGAGGCACAGGAGGCAGCAGCAGAGGGCTGCTCCACTCCAGGGGCTGGAGGACCCAGTGACCCACCACAGCCTGATGAGACGGGGGCTTTCCACCACCACCATCCGACTGAGAAGACAGCTCAGACGCCCGCACTTGTGTTCCAGCTGCTACTAAAGATAACTGCCAGACCAACGATTGGCTATCGGGACCTTTCCACTCCCCCTGCCTAGGAAGAACACCCTCCATCCACAAAGAAGACTTCGTACCGAGTCTACTGGTCGATCGAGTGGCTCAACTAGATGCAGGTCAAGACCGGGCGTGACAGCTTGGCCGCGCTGTCCGCTCTCTCTCCTAAATTTACTAATTAGAGAAGATTCTTAGGTACGCTCAGCTTAGTTTAATTTAGTTAAGTTAGAAATAATCAGAAATAATTAAATTGTTTAATCATGAATTAATGCTGTACCCCTGCTAATAATTGCTTAATAAAACGCTATATTGCATTTAAAGAGAAGTCTAATGAAATGATTATGATTCACCTATTCTGCATAGTGGTAAAAAGTTAAGTTGATTGTGTGCATTAAATCTAATGGTTCTTAAAGGTTACTTTAATCCAACTAGTTATTTAAACATTACCCCTGAGGTTAGTTTTCCAAACCTCTAAAACGAACCTAGGAATATCAACAAGTGCCACAGTTTTAAGAGGAAAGCTGTCGTTAACAAACGTGGTCAATAAATCAATTCTACTACTTAGGTGGGCTGCTTAGTAAGAGAGTATTTATTGGAGTAAGAGGGGTAAGACGTTTGGAAGAAGACAGTTCGGACCTAGGCGAGTATTCCTTGACACCAGCTTAATTATTCTGCTGAAACCTGTTAGGTGGAATACTAATAGGCAGATAGAATCTAACCCTTTAAACGGAGAGCTGGTCCTGATTTAACCTGAGGCAAGGGTTAAAGAAGGCTATACTGACCGACACTGTGTTTGACTTTTGCTCACCAGTGCTCACCATTATGCAACACAGGTGCATCACAATGACAATGTGTTGACAAGATGTGTCTAAACAGGTGAAAAGGGCTTATGGTTTTGCCAAGAGTGACTGATTCAATAAGTGGGTTCAGGCAACTGAGAATTTGGTTTAGACAATAGAGTTTAGTGTTTTAGCAATTGAGAAAAACTGTAAAGTACGTTTGAGTTTGATTGATTATTACACTCCCTGGCCAAAAAAAGTTGCACACTCTGATATTTTGTTGGACTGTCTTTAGCTTTGAGTATGACATTCATTCACTGTGGCATTGTTTCAATAAGCTTCTGCAATGTCACAGTGTTTATTTCTGTCCAGAGATGCATTCATTTTTCATCAAGATCTTATATTGATGATGCACATCCCAAAGATTCTCAATGGGGCTGAAGTCTGGACACTGTGGAGGCCAATCCATGTGTGAAAATGATGTCTCATGTTCCTTGAACCACTCATTCACGCTGTGAACCCCATGAATCCTGGCATCGTCATCTTGGAATATGCATGTGCCATCAGGAAAGAAAAGCTCCGTTGATAGAAAGACGTGGTCATTCAGTATATTCAGGTATCAGCTGACCTCATTCTTTGGGAACATAACGTTGGTGAACCTGATCTGACCAACCCCAGATCATAAGCCAGGTTTTGGCGCGAGCTATCACACGATTTCGGAACAAGATTTGCTTTCTAGCGTCCCGAGATTTGGATACAGACCACAGCAAAGAGCGATCGCCAAGTATGGTGGAGGTTTTCGTTCACTTCTCATCTCTAGTATATTGTGGGACACTCGTTGAGACTATCCGAGCCAGTCAGTGTGGGGAAAAAAAGCACGTTGGGGCGGACTTTGACGCGGGGGGGCAAGTTGCCCCATACTTTTCGCTAGCTAAGCTGCTAGCTGAGCTGCGAAGCTGCCTGACTGGCTAAATACTGAAGCTATGTCAAAAATTAATTTCTCCATCACTCACATGTATGAAATGACATTTGAAAACAGACCCCAGTTTGAAAAAAAAAAACGAAGTTCCCCTTTAATGAGTTGAGGTCAGACATAAAACTTTACAGGAAGAGACTGTGGCACTCAAAGTGCTTGTTATACTGGTGTCACCATGGGTTCTTATGGGTTAAATGACTACAGGAAATGTCTTCTGACATGGTTGTTTAAGAAATGAGAAGTTCCTCACTGCATCAGCTAGGGTTAAATAAGTTGTTGCCAGCTGAAATATATTGATCACTGCAGTAATTATCCAATAGAAGGTTCTTACCTATTTGCTTAGTTAAATCCAGGTGGCGACTTTTTTTTTGGCCAGGCAGTGAATTATTCTTTGAATTGAGTGATTTGCTTAAAACAGCCTTCACAGCTGAAATTAAAAATGCTGAAGTCACATCACAGAGTCCCACTGATAGTGACTAAATATTCATTACAGAAACATAAACGCTGAGTTCCTTCTTTATGCGTTGTCTGTGCTCTATTGAATCTGAGTTTCTTATGAAGTTCAGCTCCGCAGCCTGACTGGATGTGGAACATCAACATAAGCTATAGCCGAAGTTATTACTGTTCTGAAATACAACAGCTGAAGAGAAAAGTAATGCTTTTGCTGGAATTTAATTTCTGCTGTGTATAAAAACACATTAGACTTGCTATGGTTGGTGTATGTTGGACTGAATCTAAATAAATGAAGTAGGCCCATGGTAATGAGGGAACATGCCACCCACTGCAGCTGTCTCGGTCACTGATTCATTGTTTTCGCATTTAATGGAGCTCGATGCCACAGAAGATTAAGGTGACACACACAGTACAGTAGCAGTATATATTCATTGTTGGTTTGGTTCTCTCCATAAAATTTGCTGACAGCAGGAAATTATCAAAAATCACCAGACATGTCCTTTTAAAAAAAACACTCAATAAGTGCAGCAAGTTACCACCAGCACTGCTGCGACTGATAGCATCTTTCCAAGAATTAGAATTTTTGTACAATCCATTCTCTCTCTATACACCGCTTTATCCTCACTAGGGTCGCGGGGGTGCTGGAGCCTATCCCAGCTGACTCGGGTGAAGGCAGGGGACACCCTGGACAGGTCGCCAGTCTGTCGCAGGGCTACATATACAGACAAACAATCACACTCACATTCACACCTACGGACAATTTAAAGTAACCAATTAACCTCAGCATATTTTTGGACTGTGGGAGGAAGCTGGAGTGCCCGGAGAAAACCCACGCATGCACAGGGAGAACATGCAAACTCCATGCAGAAAGATCCCAGGCCGGGATTTGAACCAGGGATCTTCTTGCTGCAAGGCGAAAGTGCTAACCACTATTGTACACTTTTGTACAATCTATCAAATAAATCTAAATTCTCTACTTATTTTTTTTTTGAGTCCTTTTATATCTGAATTACCCTGGTGTTTTGTTCTCTTGTGGCTGCATGAGTCATTTGAGACCACACACCTGAAGAAAGCTTTTTAAAGAAGTAAAGAACAAAGTGTTTGTCAGCTCATTGTTAGGCTTACCAAATTTGCAACATAAAATGTCTGCTTTATTTTTAGCAGACTTTTTTTTGTTTTTTCTTCAGGAAATCCATTTGCTACAAAGCCCCTCTCACCAGAGGTTCCCCTTTAATGAAGCCAACATTAAAACTCGGTCTGGTTTAAAAGACAAACTAAAACACCTAGCTCCAGGAACAACATGTTTCTGAGCTCATATTCTGTATTTCATGGTAAAAAAAATAAACTACTTCGTTCCCACGAAATACTATTTGACTCGCACGTTATAGCTATATCGTGGCCACAATTTATTTATTTTTTTACCATGACACCAGAGGAGCTCCGTAATTTGCTGATTATTTCAGCCTTTTTTTGCCATTTCCAAAAACAATATTGCAAAATTCAATACAAACAAGAATAAGTGACTTGGAGGATATTTTCTAGTGAAACAGCTTTGATAGGCTGAAAGGGGAACATACCAGAGATGTTAGAAGTTACATCAGTTACAAATGGGTCACATATTGGTGTTTAACAACACTTTCTCACCCTTTACTGTATATACTGGTGTTCAAAGGAGGTGCATTGTCTCTGAACTTCACACGTCTAACCCTTCATTGCAGTGGCATGTTGCATTAATGACCAGCATCACATATTGAAACACAGATAAAATATGTATTGATAGCAAAGGCAAAGCTCACTAATATTAGACAGAAGCTCTCATAATTTTCCAAAATGAGCTTTTGAAACCTTTGTACAACAATTTTAGTAAACCTGACACAAAAAAGGAATGACCGCACCTCTTGGATGCTTATAAAGCTGAACGTTCTAGATGATGCATCATTACATCATCACCTACATATATTAAATCTTATCTAATGGATTCTGGAAGAAATCCTCCCACACAGGTTATTCGTGGGACAGTTACACTTTTAAGGGGAGGAGCACTGACTTTCAACACTATTTGAACACGATATTGCCAACAGTATTCGCTCACCTGCCTTGACTCGCATATGAACGTAAGTGACATCCCATTCCTAATCCACAGGGTTCAATATGACGTCGGTCCTCCCTTTGCAGCTATAACAGCTTCAACTCTTATGGGAAAGCTGTCCACAAGGTTTAGGAGTGTGTTTATGGGAATTTTTGACCATTCTTCCAGAAACGCATTTGTGAGGTCCCACACTGATGTTGGATCAGAAGGCCTGGCTCTCAGTCTCTGCTCTAATTCATCCCAAAGGTGTTCTGTTGGGTTGAGGTCAGGACTCTGTTCAGGCCAGTCAAGTTCATCCACACCAGACTCTGTCATCCTTGTCTTTATGGACCATGCTTTGTGCACTGGTGCACAGTCATGTTGGAAGAGGAAGGGGCCAGCTCCAAACTGTTCCCACAAAGTTGGGAGCATGGAATTGTCCAAAATGTCTTGGTATGCTGAAGCATTCAGAGTTCCTTTCACTGGAACTAAGGGGCCAAGCCCAGCTCCTGAAAAACAAGCCCACACCATAATCCCCCCTCCACCAAACTTTACATTTGGTACAATGCAGTCCGACAAGTATCAATCTTGTGGCAACCGCCAAACCCAGGCCCGTCCATCAGATTGCCAGATGGAGAAGCGCTATTGGTCACTCCAGAGAAGGCGTCTCCACTGCTCTAGAATCCAGTGGCGGCGTGCTTTACACCACTGCATCCCACGCTTTGCATTGCACGTGGTGCACTGTTCTTGAGCTAATCTGAAGGCCACATGAACTTTGAAGGTTTGTAGTGATTGACTCTGCAGAAAGTTGGCAACCTCTTGGCACTATGCGCCTCAGCATCCACTGACCCCGCTCCGTCAGTTTACGTGGCTGACCACTTGGTGGCTGAGTTGCTGTCATTCTCACACACTTCCACTTTCTTATAATACAGATGACAGTTGACTGTGGAATATTTAGGAGCGAGGAAATGTCACAACTGGATTTGTTGCACAGGTGGCATCCTATCACAGTTCCATGATGGAATTGACTGAGCTCCTAAGAGTGACCCATTCTTTCACAAATGTTTGTAAAAGCAGTCTGCATGCCTAGGTGCTTGATTTTATACACCTGTGGCCATGGAAGTGATTGGAACACCTGATTCTGATTATTTGGATGGGTGAGCCAATACTTTTGGCAATATAGTGTGTATCTCTATAATTCTATATGCTGCCTTTTCTATACATCCATCCATTATCTATACACTGCTTAATCCTCATTAGGGTCGCAGGGGACTGGACCTATCCCAGTTGACGTAGGGTGAAGGCAGGGGACACCTGAACAGGTCACCAGTCTATCACAGGCCTACAAACAATCACACTCACATTCAAATCTACAGACAATTTAAAATCATCAATTAACCTCAGCATGTTTTACAAATGTGGGAGGAAGATGGATAACCTGGAGAAAACCCTCGCATGTACAGGGAGAACATACAAACTTCATGCAGAAATATCCCAGGTGCAGCCTGGTTCGCGTCCTGGCCTGGAAATGGGATTATCTAGTTGCAATGCCGGGCTGCTCAGCGGCGTAGTGGTTAGCATTTTTGCCTTGCAGCAAGAAGATCCCCGGTTCGAATCCTGGGGTGGGCCTGGGGTCTTTCTGCATGGAGTTTGCATGTTCTCCCTGAGCATGCGTGGGTTTTCTCCGGGCACTCCGGCTTCCTCCCACAGTCCAAAAACATGCTGAGGTTAATTGACTACTCTAAATTGCCCGTAGGTGTGAATGCGAGTGTGATTGTTCGTCTGTGTATGTAGCCCTGCGACAGACTGGCGACCTGTCCAGGGTGTCCCCTGCCTTCGCCCGAGTCAGCTGGGATAGGCTCCAGCACCCCCCGCGACCCTAGTGAGGATAAAGCGGTATATAGAGGATGGATGGATGGATAGTTGCAATGCCACAGGGCTAAACACCGAGCCACTGTGCAGCCTCTTATTCTGTACAAGATAACATTTTTTAATGGTTTTGTATTAACATATATATATATATATATATATATATATATGTATATATATGTATATATGTGTGTATATATATATATATATATATATATTTGTATATATACTGTACGTCTACATTTCTCTAATAATCGCCTGCCTCATTGCAATGGGATTGTTTCATTGGATTACAAAAGTATAATAATAGATTCAGCCCAAAACATTTGAGAAAGCTTGTATTGCTGATTTTTTCATTTGGATTACTTGGCATATATATATATATGTGTGTGTGTATATATATATATATATATATATATATATTTGTATATATACTGTACGTCTACATTTCTCTAATAATCGCCTGTCTCATTGCAATGGGATTGTTTCATTAGATTACAAAAGTATAATAATAGATTCAGCCCAAAACATTTGAGAAAGATTGTATTGCTGATTTTTTAATTTGGATTACTTGGCATTACTGTATCACTTTGCATTATGGTTACAGTTATGAACAAAACAGATAATAAAGTACACCTTATGGAATAAACAAACACATTTCAAGGATCCTACCATATGAAAGCCATATACCGCTTACTATTTCCCTCTTTTCAGAGGTTTCCACTCAGTGATTTTACCAACACTCTGCTATTGGCAATGACAGGCTTATTTAGGTTTCTTGAGCACAGGTTGAAATCTGATAGTGAAGTAAGTTCCCGCTGTATACCACAGTAAGTAGAAACAGTTCGACTGAACTTTTGTTGAAACAGGTGCTTATATAACAAAACACTGCAATCTTTTAAAGGCTACTCCAGCTCCCCAGAATCTGTGTCTCAGAATAGGAAGATTTTTTAAAAGGCAGATGCTGAGATATCTGAAATTAAATTGCCAGTACAAAAGTGACTGTATCTCTGCCTCTATGAAGCTGTCGTTCTACAGCTCAACACACAGATGTTCCATTTTAGCTCTAGGAATAAAATTATTCAATGACTTCGAACACATATTATGGGCAAGTCAGTTGCCAGTCTACTTAGCAATAAAACTAATGCAGTCTGATAAATCAATTCTTCAGTGAATCCTCCCTTTATAAAGCTGTTTAGTTCAAACAGTTTTTTGATTCAGCTTCGTGCTTACTTCAGGGACTGCTGCTAAATTATATGGGATAATACAATGAGGCATTTCTGATTTCTAGGTCTACCCTGTCCTGTAGTCATATTAAATATGTATGTGACAATGTGCAGTGTGTTAATTTGGCTCTTTTATAGGTTGTTGTATACCCTTCTACATGGGACAAATAAATGGTCTGTGCAGTGTTTGCTACCGGAGCACAACCTCTGCCAGCTCACTGACTTCAGAAGCATGGCTAAATGTTTCACTAAGCGGATGTTTTCATTCTTATTAATATTTTGCTTTATCATTTTCAATTTTCCTTTGTAATATACACTACCTGTCAAAAATGTGGACAGACCCCCTCATTCAACGATTTTTATTTAATTATTTTATACATTGTCAGTTACTACTGAAGACATCAAAACTACAAAAGAATACATATGGAATTATGTTAGAAACAAAAAGGACTACTCTTCAGTATTAAGCTACAATGTAAAAAATAAAACAAATAAATAAAAAGAATTGAATGAGAATGTGTGCCCAAACTGTTGACTGGTAGTGCAGGTCTTATAGGGCATTGACAGCACAGTCTCTTTCTCTTGAAGCTGTCCAGGTACACTGTTTGTATCACCTCCAACACACTGACTAAAGCAAAGAATACGTTTTTGGTTTTTGCTTGCATAGCATGTGGTTGTACTGAACGCTTTCTGCCATACAGCATTTATGGTAGTCTTGATTTTGCATTGTTTTTTTCAACCTCTGAAACCTATTATCAGCCAATCAAACGCACGTTTGCTTGGACCGGCACATTCAGCAAGTGAAAAGGGGTAAATGTAAGTCTGAACCTGGTCTGAACATAATGAAAATAATTCACTTAATAATGGTAGGGTCAATTCTATCCTTACAACATATGGGAAGACAATCAAAATTACCTATATAACTGAACTCATTATATAATGCAAATAAGGTTGCTTAAAAGTTGGTGGGGACAATTTGACCCGCTTGAAAAGTTGGTAGTGTTATGTCCCTACCGTCCCTATGCAAACCTACGCCCTTACTTGACACTTAGGAGACTTCTGAAATACAAGAAGCCTTCTTATCACACCAGAGTGAGATCTGCAATCATTCTGACAAATATTTGTACTCCTGTACGTTAGAGACTGAATAACAGGTGAGTAGTACGGCTCTATCATTTGGCTGCACTGTATTATGTAGAAACCAGAGTAAGAACCTGACTCTTCCTGCTGCTTTACTGTATTAATTGCAACAGGACAGTCCAATCTGATCAGTGCTTCCTGTGCAGTAAAGGAGTTCACTGAATCATCACTGAAACTCATCAGCATTCACCACAGAGCATGATCAGGTAAGATTAATTTCAAAGAGGATTTCACTGATTCCCACTGTGTAGGCATTTGGACATGGTTTCAAACCGAGATTGGAGCATCATGTACTTCATTCAAGTTGTTGGGAGAAGACATGAAGCAAATTATGAGTGATGTGGAGCAGTAATATAATCTTGGAAATGTGTAAATGTTCTTCTATTATGCACAATTTAGTATGATGAAGTTGGGATTACATGTAGGGATTAAAAAGAATCTACAGTATATACAATCTATTACACCAGTACTGCTAAACTGCAAATATTGCTTAATACAGAGGAGATGTGCTCTTAAAGATGACTCTGATAGGATGGCCTCTGAGCAGAAGTGCTATTTCTGGTAAAGTAGCTGCTAAAGTGTAAATTTGAAGACTAAGAGTTTGATGTTTTGATTTCAGAAAGTCAGTTAATTACATCGTCAGTTTAAGTATGAAAGGCATCACTTCAGTGGATACTTTTCTTGAAAGGCATAATAATGTGACACACTGTGATTTTCTAAGTTTCATTTGCTATGATAACTGGTTGTGATGTGGGAATTGCAGGTTTCCCTTTACGTGTCCTCTATTCTAGAGCAGCGGTCTCCAACCTTTTTTGCACAATGGACCAGATTCAAACAAGACAATTTTCTACGGACTGGTAATTGCGCACATAACAAACAGGAAAAGCAGAGAGCACAGTACTCCACCAATGCTGCTCAGTCGTTGCATCATTTCCAACGGATGAAATCTTTAATAAAAAATGACCTTGTACTGAGGACAGGTGTGTGTTATGGGAATTGATGAGCCTCAGAAACACCCCCACAATGTAATCAATTGTTCCTTGTATAATTTCCGACGGATAAGTCCTGAGTCCGCAGTGGTCGATTTGTAGTAGGATCATAATTGTCAGCAGGCAGCTCATGTAGGCATAGTTACAGTGATGCCATGTCGCTATCTTGCAAGAATACAGAAATCTTTAGCAAATCTGTGGATACTGAGAGATGTTTGTTTTTTATTAATTTTAGCATATCGACAACTTCATTTAACATCAAGTGCAGGAAACAAGCACAGACGGAAGTGATGGGAAGATGATCTAGTCATAAAAAAAAGAACACCTTGCAGACTCCACCAGAAAAACAAACTGTTTTTATTCTCCCTGTGCAGCCCAGCAACAAATGGTCCACGGCCCGGTACCGGTCCACGGCCCGGTGGTTGGAGACCACTGCTCTAACATCCAACAACATGTGTTTGCTTAAACTTGTCTTTAAATTTTAACTGCTGGCCAGTCAACTGTCAGAATTTATTTTGTATGTTAAGTAACCAGGGGGAAGAAAACAAATCTGTTTTAATGGCACCTCAGATGGCCAATCAAACAGCCAGATTTCTTGTCTAATTCGCATTTGACCAAAGCTCAATGTTAAGTGAGCAAATGACAAAGGGAAGCTACTGTTAAAAAATATACACCCCCTGTCAAAAGTTTTGAGACACTTTCTCATTCAAATAAATTAGAAGCTTTCTCAAAACTTTTGACAGGGGGTGTAGCTTCAAACAGACCAAACATACTTCTGTCCAGACTAGTTTATTAGTCTCACTGATATTCAAGCTTTAATTAGCAGTTCATCTACATAAGTTAATAAGCACACCTGCTGAAGTTCACCTGGTCTCTGCCCTTTAAGAGTGAAGAACAACATTTTTAGCTTACTGCAACTGATCAGCCACTTTTATCAATGTGATAACACTGTACTCATCAAATGAATCCCTGATATCTCAGAATGTGGTGATACAAAAGAGGTAGGTTACAGTTGAAACCAGAGCTGGGTCTCTAAACTGTTATAACCGTGTGTTCCAATAATTATGTTATTATACAACTCCTTTTGCAGTTGCCTTCTGAGGGAAACCTATTTTGTGCTGGGTTACATTTGTTTGTGATGTAACACAGTAACTTTACAAAAGGTTTTATTGCTTTCCTGTCAGTCCTTTTCTGCCACCTAATCATGTATTAGATGGAGCGGTGCCAGAAAATAGAGGAGAGCTTGGAACATGTTGGAAAAGGGTTGTATTTTGAAACATATCACAATATTTTACTAAACCTAACTATTTAAGCATTTGGGTGCCTGAAACTAACCAAAAGCAAACTAAGAGTAAAACAAAACTTAAGTCAAAAAACAATGGTTCTGTATGGCATGCAAATGCTGCTTCTGTTGCTGAGGTAGCCTCTGGTTACGGCCAATTCATGCTTTCCGCATCTACATTTCTGATTTTCCTTTGTGACATTTTAGAAATCTGGTTTTTGTCATGCATTTTTTTAAATTTGTGTTTCCTCAATGGCTTTGAGAATACACCTGCGCCCAGCTTTGCTATGCAAGGTTACCATGGTTACAGTTGTCATCCATTGCGGGTTTAGTGGCATTGTCACTGTTTTGTGTCCATGCAACACTGCCTGGATTCAGACAGACTGTTGCACAATACCGTTATATTTCTATAGCCAATATCTAGAGGATGATTCAGACTGATAAGATCATGGAACTCTGACTGTAAGCAAAGATAATAAAGTGTCCACTGACTCACTGTCGCATTTGGGCTTCCTCTGAGGGTTCAGACATATGGGTTCTATAAAGCATCTTGAGAAAGTTAGAATTGTAATTGGCGCTATATAAAGAAAATTGAATTGAATTAAATGGCATTACATTAGTTTGCTTTTAAAAAGTTTTTTCCAGGACTGTCTTGTCTGCATGTTTTCATAGTTTGTCTCAGGATTTTTGGTGTGGTTCCTTATCCAATTCTCACTGAAATTATGAATTTAGTTCAGACAGAACACTACTGAAAACAGTACTGAAATGTTTTGTATTTATGGTAAAACAATGGGTCAAAGATTAATCAACACCTGAACAAAAGATGGTTTGGACTGTAGAGAAAACAGTCTCTAATCAAGAGCTACAGTGAGATTCTGTGGGCCACTGAATAATTACAAATCAATAGTTCATTCATTTATTTTTTACATTACTAGTTTTCAATTTTCCCAATAAATATAATACAGTTCATTAATATTCTTACTTTCAATATTTACTTTTTTAGTTGTCTTATTTTCATTATAAAAACATGGTTGCTAATAAATATTTTGGTGATTCTTTGACAAAGTTAACACTGGTCCAATCATAGTCATATTTCAGCTGCTTACCAGTGCAGTAATGGCTATCTGTCCAGTTTAACTCGAAATTAAGTGTAGCCAATATGGCTAAATTGTCTGCCTGTTTTCAACCTGTCTGGAAGTGTTTCTTATTCTGCTTTGCTTCATTTATCTTGGATAAATTCAGAATCAGACAGATAATTAACCCAAACAAGAGACTATGTACATCTTCAGAGTAACTCTGCCTCTCGTGATATTGTCTCAATGATGAAGAGACATACAAGATACTTGAGGAATGAATTTACCAACTGTGATAGGCTAGTAGTATTAATTGTCCTCCCGATGAAACATATGACATCCAGGGTCTGAATACTAATGGAAGAAAATTAACAAAACAAGTGACAATAGCATTTCACCAGGCATGATTTTTACAGCAAATATTAATATAATATCATTTTCTAAATTTAAATTGTGCAAATCTCTGTAGAGTGCAATCAAAAAATACCCAACACATCCTTCCACTAATCCTGTCCCTGAAATGAAATGAGGGCCATGATTACAGGACAGCATCATGTGGAATTCATATAGATCTCTCCAAGCAGTGAAACAATGTCTTTTTAAACCAATCTGCATAAAGTGCAAAGTCTTCAGACTAGAATCCTGGCTCAAACACCAGGAAGTCAATGTGGTCCTTCTCTTTGATCTTAAAGGCCTCTGCGATGATCCGCGCAGCATCTTTGTGCTCCCGACCTCTCAGAGAAATGCCGTTGACTTCCAGAATGACCTGACCCACCCTCAGCTGGCCGCAGTTATGAGCCGAGCCTCCTTTCTGTCAACAGCGATGTAGAGGAAAGGGAAGAGGAAAGGTGAAGTTAGAAAGAAAAAGGCTTTTAATGACAGATGAATGATGAGTCACCGGAAAGCAATGCAGTGTTAATATATCCCAGCAGTATAGAAAAACAATACAAGACTTTCTTTCTACTATCCTACAGTTTGATTCAAACTACGGTAGAGAGTTTTCTGCTGGTTTCAAAACCTGCACTTCTTTAGAATCTCTTCATCATTTTGTTCTTGGATGATTACTTGAGTTGTAACTGGACATTTGTTCTAAACGTTGCAGCTTTGAGGCAATGTACCAGCGGGTCGCGAGGTGGTCACATGGCAGCCGCTTTCCTGTTCAGTCCTGTGGAGGTGTCAAACCAACATGGTGGCTCAGTCGCAAACATTGTCTTATTTCGAAAACAGCTCAACGAAAAGTATTTCTGAAAACATTTGAGGTGAGAAATAAGCTGTGCAGCTGCTGAATCTTTTTTTAGTTTGTAATATTTTTTTTTTTATCAACTAAGATCAGTTGAGAACAATTTCTCATTTACAATGATGACCTGACAAGAGGCACCAGTCTGTGCTCAATTCAGTTGAATTCAATTTTATTTATATGGCGTCAATTACAGTCAGATTGTCTCAAGACGCTTTATAGAACCCATATGCCTGACCCCCAGAGCAAGCCCAAAGGCGACAGTGGCAAGGAAAACACCCAGGGGAAAAACAGGGAAAAAACCTTGAGCAGAACCCGGCTCTATATAGGGGGGACCCATCTGCCTGCTGGCCGGGCGGGTTGAGAAGGACAGAGGAGGGCAAGAGGGAGGGACGGGAGAAGAGGGAGGGGCGGGAAAGCAAGGAAAACACAACACACACCTGGATACATGCATGACAGGACACGTGACACAAACAAAGTACAAGCCAACATCGAAAACCGACTCATAGTTCACTCTCATGATGTACGGCTCTGACATTAAATATACTACATATATAGCTAGCAGTAAAATTCAAACAGTATGTAGATTAGCATAACAAGTAAACTTTCACTGAAAGTTTTGCGAGGCATCAGACCTTCATTCCCCACACCTCAATTGAGTAGGGTATGTCTGCTGGACCGGAGGATGGACTCTCAGAATCACACTTCTAGCACCCTGATGTACCACAGGAAGTAGCAGCAATATCACAGCGTGAGTACTGATGGTGAATTGTTTTATTGTTTAATAAACACTTCTGATATCTTAATTTGCACAGGTTGTTGTTAAACTGAGACACAACTATGTTTGAACTCATCATTAAACCTGCAAACTGTCATGTTTTATCTACTGACAACTGCTGTAAAACCAGATATATCAATGCTATGTCTACTTATGCACGTTAATGTCTATCACTGTGTATCTCTCTCAGGAGGTAGTGACATCATGGATTCAGTGGTGGGAGAGACAAGTCACAAGACTAATTTACTTTACTAATTTAGTGTGGAGGAGGGAGCGTTGTTGCTTCTATTGAACTGTTATTAAATAAAATATTAAATATATCTGTCTCCAAAGTTATCCTGGTGTTTCGCCTCTTTACAAACCGTACCGGTTGAAATCTGGAGACCACAGATGCCACAACATAAGATTCCATTATTATTTTAATTGATAATAATATAAGTATGCTAATTCGACAATTTGTCCAAATGCAAGTCTCAGCAACCAAGTATTCTTATTATTATCATCATCATCATTATTATTGTAATAAGTAGTATTTTGGGTGGAATAAACCTTTATTTTTTAAACCTTAACATGTTAGTCAAAAAACATTTGGACAGAAAAAACCTTAAACCCATTGGTACTTGAACATGAAGTAGTTCTTTCTGTGGAATACTCCTTGAATAAACCATTTAAATTATAAGTATAGTTTGATTGAAATCATACTTGAAAACCATGAGTTGTGCACGTTCATGATCATTGATTGTGGTAGGTGGCGCTGTCTAGAAAAAATGCTCTAAACGTGGCCGTAGAAGTACGGTCCTATCGGTGAGGGTTCTAAGAGTGCAGCCTCGGGCTCTGCAGACTCTAATTTCCAGACTATAATTTGCATAAAGTCAAGTCTACTTTATGTAAATGAGTTGCAGGCAGCTCATTTACATTGCTGCATGAGAAAAAACAGACCTGTGGGCTTTCCAGCCGATCTACAGTGGGCTTGATTGTTGCCAACAAGGCTAATGTTTTCTGCATTGAGTTTTTCTTCTCATCTTAATTCTACAAAAATGACCCACTATGGTTGTGTAGTAAACAAGGGTAGAATAAACTCAGAATTGTAACCATTGAAACAGCATAAAGAATGTGAAATTCAATGGATTTAAGCTTGTACTGTAAGCTGTGGTTCATAAGTTAAGGACAGACAGCATTTTGTCAGCAGTGGTGGTGAAGAACAAAGATCACAATATTTAGTATCTAAAGTGACTACAGACAAATTTGCGAAAACGTTTTGAGTAATTCCATCTCTGTAAGTAGTTTCCAAGTTGTATTTTGGTAACGTACACACCCAGTTTTGACATGGAAGAATAAATAAGACCATATCTATGTGGCTATTTCAGTTATTTTGAACTTTCTAAAAGGGGAAAAAAAGAGAAAAAAGTGCACCATGAGTCTGTCAGTATTCCCAAAGTGCACTTAAAAATTAAGTATTTTTTCTTCTTTAAGGGGGCATGTACTGGGACACTGCTATGGCACCAGAAATTTTTAAAAATGCTGTTGATTGTGTACAGTGGGTATGGAAAGTATTCAGACCCCTTGAAATTTTTCACTCTCTGTGTCATTGCAGCCATTTGCCAAAATCAAAAAAGTTCATTTTATTTCTCATTAATGCACACTCAGCATCCCATCTTGACAGAAAAAAACAGAAATGTGGAAATTTTGGCAAATTTATTAAAAAAGAAAAACTGAAATATCACATGGTCATAAGCATTCAGACCCTGTGCTCAGTATTGAGTAGAAGCACTCTTTTCAGCTAGTACAGCCACGAGTCTTCTTGGGAATGACACAACGAGTTTTTCCACACCTGGATTTGGGGATCCTCTGCCATTCTTCCTTGCAGATCCTCTCCAGTTCTGTCAGGTTGGATGGTGAATGTTGGTGGACAGCCATTTTGAGGTCTCTCCAGAGATGCTCAATTGGATTTAGGTCAGGGCTCTGGCTGGGCCAATCAAGAACGGTCACAGAGTTGTTCTGAAGCCACTCCTTTGTTAGTTTAGCTGTGTGCTTAGGGTCATTGTCCTGTTGAAAGGTGAACCTTCGGCCCAGTCTGAGGTCCTGAGCACTCTGGAAGAGGTTTTCCTCCAGGATATCTCTGTACTTGGCCGCATTCATCCTTCCTTCAATTGCAACCAGTCGTTCTGTCCCTGCAGCTGAAAAACACCCCCACAACATGATGCTCCCACCACCATGTTTCACTGTAGGGATTGTATTGGGCAGGTGATGAGCAGTGCCTGGTTTTCTCCACACATACAGCTTAGAATTAACACCAAAAAGTTCAATCTTGGTCTCATCAGACCAGAGAATCTTATTTCTCATAGTCTGGGAGTCCTTCATGTGTTTTTTGGCAAACTCTATGCGGGCTTTCATGTGTCTTGCACTGAGGAGAGGCTTCCGTCGGGCCATTCTGCCATAAAGCCCCGACTGGTGGAGGGCTGCAGTGATAGTTGACTTTTTGGAACCTTCTGCTATCTCCCGACTGCATCTCTGGAGCTCAGCCACAGTGATCTTTGGGTTCTTCTTTCCCTCTCTCACCAAGGCTCTTCTCCCACCATTGCTCAGTTTAGCTGGACGGCCAGTTCTAGGAAGAGTTGTGGTCGTCCCAAACTTCTTCCATTTGAGGATTATGGAGGCCACTGTGCTCTTCGGAACCTTGAGTGCTGCAGAACTTCTTTTGTAACCTTGGCCAGATCTGTGCCTTGCCACAGTTCTGTCTCTGAGCTCCTTGGGCAGTTCCTTCGACCTCGTGATTCTCATTTGCTCTGACATGCACTGTGAGCTGTAAGGTCTTATATAGACAGGTGTGTCCCTTTCCTAATCAAGTCCAATCAGTTTAATTAAACACAGCTGGACTCCAATAAAGAAGCAGAACCATTTCGAGGAGGATCAGAAGAAATAGACAGCATGTGAGTTAAATATGAATGTTGCTGCAAAAGGTCTGAATACTTATGACCATGTGATATTTCAGTTTTTTTTTTAAATAAATTTGCAAAAATTTCTACATTTTTGTTTTTTTCTGTCAAGATGGGAAGCTGAGTGTACATTAATGAGAAATAAAATGAACTTTTTTGATTTTGGCAAATGGCTGCAATGACACAGAGAGTGAAAAATTTCAAGGGGTGTGAATACTTTCCATACCCACTGTAAATGTTGTGTTTGTGAATGTAGTGTGATTACCATCCCCAAAAACCATCTTAGTCTCTTCTTAGCCCGGGGACATATTTATGTAACTGACAAATGTACATATATTTATGTGCAATGTCAAGCTAACTACAGTGGACCCTGCTGCAAAATAACTGTCAGAGTCATGAGCACACTAAATGACAAGGTCACCCCAATCCTGACATTCACAGAGATGGGTGGAAGGAGACATTGCTATGGAAATCACTGTACTGTCACAACAACTCCTCCAAGAAAAGAGACTGGATTCTGGGCATCACCGATGCTGAAAATGGTTCATTGATTACTTTATATCAGCACCTCTCACCCTTATGAAACAAACACAAAAAAATACAACTAAAACAAAAATACTCTGTCCATTCAAAATAATACAAAGTAATAATAAGAAGAGAGATCCGAGGCACTCAGAGTTCCTAAAAGTCCTTTATTAATATATGAACGGCAGTTTACGCATTTCGGCCACTACACGGCCTTCGTCAGAACATAATGCAGCGATAGGGCACAGGTGTGCCAGATAAGGGCTGAGAACCAGGTCACATGACAACATCACCTGAAACAAGACATCACAAATGAAATAACATTTAAAAACACTTACAATAAAGAGACCAGAAGAAAAAGGTAATCATAGACAATACCCATGTTGCCACAGCGCCCTTAAAATGGAACTGTTGTGTACAGCATAAGATAAATCTACAGCGCCCCTCAGCCTGAAGGAACACAATCTGCACAATATATCACTAACAGGCAGTGCAATAACAAGAAAGTCAGATATTCATAAAAACACCGAAAAGTCCACCTCCTCCTTGAGGCCTGGAAACACAGTGGCTTTTAGAGTTTCAATCCAAAAAGTTTCTCTTTGTGCCAAAGTTCTTAGTCTGTCACCACCTCTGTTGGTTTTGGGAATTACTTCAATTGCCATCACAGTGAGTTGGTTAGGATTACAACAAATAGAGTTTTTGAAATGTTTGGCAATTTGGTAATTGAGACTTACAGTCCTTATTGCATATTTGTGCTCAGAGAATCTGTCTTTCAGTCTCCTTTTTGCAAGTCCTATATAGAAACAACCACATTTGCAGTCCAAACGGTATACGACATGAGTAGAATTACAATTAGCAAAATGTTTACAGTGAAATGTTCTGAGTCCAGATGAGTCCTTAAAGGTGGTGGATTTGTTGATGTGTGAACAATGGTTACAGGATCCACACTGGTAAGTTCCCATGGGTTTTGGGATTATGATGAGGACTGTATTTATTCGTGGCAAAAAAACTTTCGTCCATCTAGACGTACACGTTCGGTGTCGTTTAGTATACCCAGTAGTGCTACCACAACTGACGATGATGAACTCTTTACGCAAACCTGAAGTCCTTTTTTAGGAAACGCACAAGTACAAAAAAGACAAGAAGAGGCAGAGCAAGGAAGAGGATGGCGAAATATAGAACTGCTACCCCGGCAGAGTCTGCCACGGCGGACGAAAATGAACAAACGGTGATTAATATATCTGACACCCACCTTTCCTCTGACTGCATCAAGCTTCTCTCCAAAGGTCTGTCTTTTGCTCCTACACATTGGACCAACCTTTTCCAGACCAAAATAGAGCTTCACAGGTTCTATCGCAACCTCCATCTAAAGTCGTGGTACCACCACCAATCCACTCTGACAACACCGACCACTAACATGGACTCTCTAAACACGCAGGTACAATACTCCTCATTCAAACCGAATTCTAAATTTTTTCCGCTCAGCAATAATGCATGCATCAATGCTTTTGTTAAAAAAGTAAATTATGATGTGGAAAAACTTTTATACTCCAACAGACATATTCCGTCCAATTTGTCTCAGGGAGAATGGGAGGCTTTACAATGGCTCAGAAACAAGGAAGACTTCATAATCAGAAGAGCGGACAAGGGGGAGCTACTGTGGTGTGGGGTAAGCATCAATATATACAAGAGGCCCTCAGACAACTCAAAAACACACACTATTTTAGTCCTCTCACAATCTGCCCCAGTTCACAGATAAGATCTGATCTGCTATGCATCTTGGACCATGCTTTGGAGCATAATTGGATTAATTCCGATGAGTACAAGTTTTTGTCACCCACCAATACTAAAATGGCTACTTTTTACTTATTGCCAAAAAATCACAAAAATCTTCATGATCCTCCAGGAAGACCGATCATAAATGGAATCGATACCATTACTGAGCCCGCATCAAAATATATTGATTTTCACATACAGTCTTTGACACAGTCCCTAAGATAAGATAAGACAAGATAGACTTTATTAATCTCACAAAGGAGAAATTTAACATTACAGGGCTCTTAGAAACAAAAACAAAAACAAAAAACAGGAGTGCAAAAGTCACGAAAGTGCAAGAACAAGATAATAAATATTGCACATAATAACAACTACACAGTAGTGTTATACAGTCTGATGGCAGTGGGGATGAAGGACCTGCGGTAGCGCTCCTTCTTGCACTGAGGGTGTCTGAGTCTTGTGCTAAAGGAGCTGCTCAGCTCCACTACAGTCTGGTGCAGTGGGTGGGAGCTGTTGTCCATGATGGATGAGAGCTTGGTCAACATCCTCCTCTCACTCACATCCATCACAGAGTCCAGTGGGCAGCCCAGGACAGAGCTGGCCCTCTTGGTCAGCTTGTTCAGTCTCTTCATGTCCCGCTCTGTGCTGCCCGGGGCCCAGCAGATGACAGCGTAGAGGAAAGCAGAGGCTACCACAGTGTCGTAGAAAGTCCTTAGTAGAGGTCTGCACACTCCGAAGGACCTCAGCCTCCTCAGAAGGTGGAGGCGACTCTGGCCCTTCTTGTACAGAGCATCGGTGTTGTGGGACCAGTCCAGTTTATTGTTGAGGTGAACACCCAGGTACTTGAAACTGTCCACTGTTTCAATGTCCTGCCCCTGGATGTTCACTGGTGGATGCGGGAGTGTCCTTCTCCTGAAGTCGACCACCATCTCCTTCGTCTTACTGGTGTTGAGGCACAGATAGTTGCGCTCACACCAGTCCACAAAGTCCATGATGACCGACCGATACTCCAGCTCGTTCCCCTCAGACACACGGCCCACAATGGCGGAGTCATCAGAGAACTTCTGGAGATGGCAGCTGTCCGTGTTGTAGGTGAAGTCCAAGGTGTAGATGGTGAAGAGGAAGGGCGAGAGGACGGTGCCCTGGGGCGCCCCAGTGCTGCAGACTACCACCTCTGACTCACAGCCGCGCAGCCGCACGTACTGTGGACGGTCAGTGAGGTAGTCAGTGGTCCAGGCAGCGAGATGTTCATCAACTCCCGCGTCCTCCAGCTTCCCCCGCAGCAGCGCCGGCCTGATGGTGTTGAAGGCGCTGGAGAAGTCAAAGAACATGACTCTCACAGCGCTGCCAGCGTTCTCCAGGTGAGTGAGCGCTCGCTGCAGCAGGTAGATGACAGCGTCTTCTACCCCCATGTTGGGCCTGTAGGCAAACTGCAGCGGGTCCAGGTCGGAGCTCACCATTGAGCGGAGGTAGTGGAGGAGGAGCCTCTCCATGGTCTTCATGAGGTGGGAGGTGAGGGCGACAGGTCTGTAGTGGGCCAGTTCCTTGGCGTGAGCTGTTTTAGGGACTGGGACCACACAGGAGGTTTTCCACAGGACGGGGACCCGCTCCAGGCTGAGGCTCAGGTTGTAGAGGTGGCAGAGGACCTCACAGAGCTGGTCCGAGCAGGTCCTCAGCAGCCTGGGACTGATGCCATCTGGTCCAGCAGATTTCCTCTGCTTCAGTCGCCTCAGCTCTCTCCTCACCTGGTCCGGTGTGAAGGAGAGGGGGGAGTGAGGGGGGGAGTGAGGTGGGCTGCAGGGGGTGGGAGTAGTTCGTGTGGGTGAGTTGGGGGCCGGTGAAGGTGTCGCAGGAAGGGGAGGGTCTGCTGGGCTGGGGATGTGTGAAGAGGGGGGAGCAGGAAAGGGGGCAGAGGGGGTGGGGGGAGAGTCAAATCTGTTAAAATAACAGTTCGGCTCGTCCGCCCTGCGCTGGTCTCCATCAGCTGTCCCTCTGGCACTCTGTCCATGTCCAGAAATGTTCTTAAGTCCTCTCCACACGTCCCGCGCATTGTTCTGAACCAGCTTCTCCTCCAGCCTCTTCCCATAGTCCTTCTTGGCCCTTCTGATCCGCCACTGGAGCTCACGCTGCACTCTCTTCTGCTCCTCTCTGTCCCCTGAGATGAAAGCCCGTTTCTTCTGGTTCAGGAGGGCTTTGAGCTCAGGGGTGACCCAGGGGTGGTTGTTGGAGAAGCACCGTACCGTCCGAGTTGGCACAGTGCTGTCCATGCGGAAGTTGATGTAATCTGTGATGCAATGCGTGAGGCCATCGATGTCATCTCCATGAGGACTGTAGAGCACGCTCCAGTCAGTGGTCTGGAAACAGTCTCTGAGTCTCTCACTGGCCTCATCTGTCCATGCCTTCACAGTTCTCTTCTGCACAGGTCCTCTTCTCACCTTGGGTGTGTAGTGGGGGAGCAGATGAACCAGGTTGTGGTCCGAGCGGCCCAGTGGGGGGAGGGGGGCAGCGGTGTAGGCGCCTTTCACGTTCACATACAGTAAGTCCAGTGTCTTGTCGCCCCGCGTGTGACACGTGACATACTGTGTGAAAGTTGGGAGAAAGGCAGAGAGGGAGGCGTGGTTGAAGTCTCCACTGATCAGGACAAGCGCCCGGGGATGGCGGCTCTGGGCTTCGCTCACGGCGCTGTAGAGTCTTTCACACACTGTCCCTGCATGAGCTGATGGTGGGATGTACACGCAAAACACAATCACGTGCGAGAACTCCCTCGGTAGATAATACGGCCGCAGCGCCACCGTAAGCATCTCCAAGTCCCGCGTGCACAGCTGTTCCTTCACATGCGCGTTTGCTGGGTTACACCACCGCTCATTCACGTACACAGCCAGTCCTCCCCCAGACTTTTTGCCGCTTCCCACCGCGTTCCGGTCCGCGCGCGCGAGTGTAAATCCGTTCAGGGAAACCACAGAGTCCGGTGTATTCACATAATCCATTCAGCCACGTCTCCGTGAAACACATGAGGCTACACTCACGATGCTCCTTCAGCCGCGTCAGCGTGGCCAGCTCCTCTACCTTGTTGGTGATGGAGAGGACGTTCCCCATGATGATAGAGGGAAAGTAAGTCCTGCGCTTTCGCCGTCCTCCTCTGCAGCCTCTTCTTTTCCTCCGTATCTCCGCGGGGACATGGGGCCTCTCCGTGTAGAGAAAGGATGAGCTGCGGAGGCCGAGAAGGGTCTCACGTGTGTAGCATCTTTGTTCCTCAGAGTGGCCGTCGCTGTGTCCAGAGGGCTCACCTGAAGCAAGTCCAAAAAGTGCAAAAAACAGCACAACTCCGAATAAAAGTGTGATAAAAGTGGGTTTCCTATATGCACGATTGCACAAAGCTTCACCCACTTTATGGAAAAATAGGAAAAAGTGCCTATTTACAATAGAAAAAACGAAAAGTAAGAAAAAAGGGTTGAGAGCTCCCGTAACCAGCTGCTGCTCGCACAGCGCCATCTTAGAGGACTCATATCTACAGGACACAAACCATGTTTTAAATATCCTTGGCGAAATGAACTACAATTTAAATTATTTTCTTGTTACTATGGATGTGGAGGCGCTGTATACAAACATTGACCACCCTGGGGGACTCCTGGCTTTACAACATTATTTACAAAAAAGGCCCAATAATCAAAACCCTCCCACTGACTTTACTGTCAATCTGACTCGCTGGACATTGAATAACAATATCTTCTTATTTCAGGATAAGCTATACAGACAAATAAAAGGGACTGCAATGGGTGCTGCGTATGCACCAAACTACACTGGCCTCTTTTTAGGATTCTGGGAAGAATGGTATGTGTTGAATCCCACAAATCCCTTCAGACAGTACATTCACTTCTATGGCAGATACATAGATGACCTATTTTTTGTCTTCTCTGGCTCTGCTCAACAGTTAAAGGACTTCCACCATTACCTAAATGGCACCAATCCTAACATCAAATTGACCCTGGAGTTCAGTCAGACGTCCATCAATTTTCTGGATTTGAACATCTACGTCGACACGGATGGATCTCTCCGTACCACAATCTACAGAAAACCAACAGACAGAAACACTATCCTCAGAGCTGACAGTTTCCACCCATCCAGCCTTATTTCCAACATTCCCCTTGGACAGTTCCAGAGACTCAAGCGCATATGTAATTCAGACTCAGAATTTCAGGAACAATCATATAGGGATGTAACGATTACCGGTTAAAATGATAAACCGCGTTAAAATGTCTGACGGTTAGTACTACCGTTTCAAATTTTAATTACCGTTAAACCGTGTCTGATTGCCACAATCCGGAAAATCTCAGGAATAGGCCTACTACTGTTGTGAGAAGTGCAGCGGCAGGCAGCCGATCGGATCCATGCGCCCCGCGCGCATGCGCACTGCACAGTAAACAACTCGTAAATATGGCGGAGGACACCGGCAGTGGAGAGATTTTTTCACCGTCCAAACGTACCAAGTCCGAAGTCTGGGCGTACTTCGGATTTTATAAAGACGCGCAAGGGAGACTGGTGGAAGAAAGCAACCCAGTCTGCCGAAAATGCCACAAGAAAATATCGGCAAAGAGTGGAAACACGTCCAACATGCTGGCTCATCTACGGGACCACCACCCGCAACTGTGCAGCGAGTTAAAGGTAAGTTAACTTGGAATGAAGGCATGTGGGACTTAGGGAACCGTGGAAACTCTGCTTGTTAGGGTCCGAGCACCGAGGGTGCGAAGGACAGGCGGTGCCAGGGCACCGACTGTCCAAGGCACCAGCGGTGCCAAGGACCCTATTGAAACCCTAGGGTTTATTATTATTATTATTTTTTTTTTATTTATTTATTTTTCTCCCGTAAAGTAAATTGGCTTTTTGGCGGCCTTATCATACTCCAAAACGCGTGAAATTTGGCATGCACATCAGGACTGGCGAAAAATGTGATATTTTATGGGAGTTGCGCATGTGCGTGGCAAAATGGCTCTATAGCGCCACCTGCAAAGTTGAAAAAGTAGTCATTAGGCCAACTGCCACAATGTTTCATGTACAGCTACAATATTTGGTGGGCATATGCAGAACATCAGGACACACCAAAAAGTCAATTACAGCCACGCCCTAAACCCAACAGGAAGTTGGCCATTTTGAATTTGCTGTAAATTTTTCAAACTTAATCGCTCCTCGGGAAATGAATTGCCTTTTTGGCGGCCTTATCATATTCCAAAACGCGTGAAATTTGGCGTGCACATCAGGACTGGCGAAAAATTTGATATTTTATGGGAGTTGCGCATATGTGTGGAAAAATGGCTCTATAGCGCCACCTGCAAAATTGAAAAAGTGGTCATTAGGCCAACTTCCACAATGTTTTATTTACAGCTACAATATTTGGTGGGCATATGCACCACATCAGGACACACCAAAAAGTCAATCACAGCCACACCCTAAACCCAACAGGAAGTCGGCCATCTTGAATTTGCTGTACATTTGTCAAAATTTATAGCTCCTAGTGGATAAGTCTGAGAGAACTGAAATTTGGCCAGTACATGCACCAGACCTTTCTGATGAAAAGTTATCAAAAACTCAACCAGAAGCCAAAAGGTGTGGCCATGGCAGAGCCTCAAACAACTGATCCTTCGCCATGAAACAGGAAGTGGTGTCTAATTCTTCTCAACATGCTCCAATCTGCCTGAAACTTTACATGTATGATGACAGTCCTGTCCTGATGTCATCCACACAGGGATATTCATTGACAGTCATAGCGCCACCTTGTGGTTTCAGGAAATAGACATCTTTTACACTTTCATGCCCTATTGTTACCCGGTTGATCATATTCACTTCAAATGCAGTGACAACAGCCTAAACACATTGATGATGCATCCCAGTGAAAATGGTGAATTGTCATCAAAGGGCGTGTCTGTGGCGGCCAAACCAATTTCGATGTTTCGCCATGAAAATTTAACGATTCATATCTCAGCTGAACAAGATCCTATCTGCCCCAAACTTCACATGATGGACACCAGGTCCAGTCTGAACACATCCACACTCATAAATTCTGAAAAAGTCATAGCGCCACCTGTTGGTAATAGTAAGTTTAAGGCCTTATATTTTCAGGTACAATGGCCCCAAACGTGGTGATATCATGCTGGAAATTGGTCAGTCGAGTCTTCACCTCTTGACAATCCCACATTGTCAAGGGTGTGACATTTCATGCAACGCTGTTGCCGTAGCAACCGAATATCGCCATGCAAAACAAAGTGCTATTTGACAGGTTAGAAATACTCCAATGCTCACTAAAATTACCACACACATCACCATCGACCCAAGGAACGACACCGTACGGATCTCGGCACTGCACATGCTATAGCGCCCCCTACAGTGTTTTTAACAAACAGCCCCCCCAGCACATTTCACCTACATCCATGAAATTTGGGAGGCTTATAGAGCACATCAGGACGTACAAAAAAGCCTCTTGGAGCCATGTCCTAAACCCAACAGGAAGTCGGCCATCTTGGATTAATTGTGAGATTTTTGATGATTTTTCTCATTTTTGAGAGTTAATACCTCCTAGGGGATAATTCCAGGAGACCTGAAATTTTGTCAGTCCACACAACAGGACTTGGTGATGAAAAGTTATCAAAAGTTTAACCAGAAGCCAAATGGCGTGGCCATGGCGACCATCAGAGTTTTGATGCTTCGCCATGAAACATCAACTGCTGTATAACTCTCCTCTGCATGCTCCAATCTGCCTCAAACTTTCCATGTGTGATCACAATCCAATCCTGATCATGTCTACAGGCCAACAGACACTCTCAGTCGCAGCGCCACCTGTTGGAGGGACAGTAAATGCTGTATAACTGGCCTCTACATGATCAAATCAGCCTGAAACTTTTCATGAGTGATCAGAGTCCAACCCTCATCACATCCACTGTATGAAATACACTCTGAGTTACAGCGCCACCTGGTGGATAGACAGAAAATGCTCTATAACTGCTCTGAACATGCTACAGTCTGGCTGAAATTTTACATGTATGATTGGACTCTGGTCCAGATGCGATTCAGAGGCCGACATACACTCTCAGTCACAGCGCCACCTGGTGGACGTGCGTGGATTCACCGACCAGCGTGGATGCGAGGACCCGTCCATCGCTGCTTGCAGCTTTAATTCGTCTCGTTTCTGCTCCGGCACAATACTAGCTCTGTGGCTAAAGCTAAATGCACTGTTGTTGCCGACAGAAAGTCCGGTTAATGTTCAGAAGACAGCGTTACATAGTGTGGGTGGTTAGGGAGGGGTGTGTGTGTGCGTGCGCGTGTGTGATGATGAATAATAATTATTTAATAATAACCATTATAAATTTGCTTTCCTCTTATTTACAGAGAGGGCGTGTAGTGGACAGAACCAGGACAAATCCTCCAACAGCTTCTACTTCTTCGGTCACAGTGGCACAAACAATAACCCAGGCGTTTGAAAGGAAGGCTGCTTATGCACCGATATCGAAACATGCCAAAGGCCTCACAGCAGCTATCTCATATTTTATTGCAAAAGACATGCCATTTCAAACTGTTGAGAGGCCTGGATTTTTGAAGCTGATGAAGGTTGCTGTGCCTCACTATAAAGTTCCTTCACGAAATCATTTTTACTTTGTTTTATGTAGTAGTGTTATTGTATATTATATTTGTAAGACTAGATCTTTCTGAGCACTGAATGTGAAGATAGTTACAATTTGCACAATATAAAGAATGTAATTTTATTTTAATTTTATTTATTTGTTAATCTTTATGAGGCAGTGGCACCTTACTTTTTTTGTTGTACTTTGTTATTCCTAATGTTGCTTTCAAGCAAACGGACTACCTCCTGGCTCTTTTAAGGTCCCCTCTTTAATTTTTTTAAGCTTTTTAATATGTTATTTAAGGTTTAAGCTCATATTTTGATTGTTTTTTCTAAAATAAAAACGTTGTTCATTGATTTAAGTGTGCCTATGAGTACTTTTTAAACATTTTGAACATATTTCACAATACCGTGATAATATCGATAACCGTGATAATTTTGATCACAATTATCGTGATATCAAATTTTCATATCGTTACATGCCTACAATCATATAACATGTACAGGCGCTTCAAACAAAGGGGCTACAGTAACAAAACATTAAATCAAGCACTTTTGAAAACTAAATCTATTGAAAGAACAAATCTCTTCAAGCCGAAGTCCAGGCAAAGGGGTGATAACAGCATATTCTGCACTCTCCAATACAGCAGTCAGTCGTACAAAATTAAAAGGATCATTCAGTGGAATTGGGAAATCCTGCGGAGTGACCCCTCCATCTCTCCAGTCTTCTCCAGACCTCCACAATTTGCGTTTAAAAGGGCACCTACACTCAAAGATAAACTGGAAAAAACTATCTTCCTGCTACCAAACCACAGACGTTTCTTCAAAAACCCATGGGAACTTACAAGTGTGGACCCTGTAACCATTGTTCACACATCAACAAATCCACCACCTTTAAGGACTCATCTGGACTCAGAACATTTCACTGTAAACATTTTGCTAATTGTAATTCTACTCATGTCGTATACCGTTTGGACTGCAAATGTGGTTGTTTCTATATAGGACTTGCAAAAAGGAGACTGAAAGACAGATTCTCTGAGCACAAATATGCAATAAGGACTGTAAGTCTCAATTACCCAATTGCCAAACATTTCAAAAACTCTATTTGTTGTAATCCTAACCAACTCACTGTGATGGCAATTGAAGTAATTCCCAAAACCAACAGAGGTGGTGACAGACTAAGAACTTTGGCACAAAGAGAAACTTTTTGGATTGAGACTCTAAAAGCCACTGTGTTTCCAGGCCTCAATGAGGAGGTGGACTTTTCGGTGTTTTTATGAATATCTGACTTTCTTGTTATTGCACTGCCTGTTAGTGATATATTGTGGAGATTGTATTCCTTCACTGCGACAGACTGGCGACCTGTCCTGGGTGTCCCCTGCCTTCGCCCAAGTCAGCTGGGATAGGCTCTAGCACCCCCCGCGACCCTAGTGAGGATAAAGCGGTATATAGAGAATGGATGGATGTATTCCTTCAGGTTGAGGGGCGCTGTAGATTTATCTTATGCTGTACACAACGGTTCCATTTCAAGGGCGCTGTGGCAACATGGGTATTGTCTATGATTACCTTTTTCTTCTGGTCTCTTTATTGTCAGTGTTTTTAAATGTTATTTCATTAGTGATGTCTTGTTTCAGGTGATGTGGTCATGTGACCTAGTTCTCAGCCCTTATCTGGCACACCTGTGCCCTATCGCTGCATTATGTTCTGACGAAGGCCGTGTAGTGGCCGAAACGCATAAACTGCCGTCTATGTATTAATAAAGGACTTTTAGGAACTCGGAGTGCCTCGGATCTCTCTTCTTCTTTTTGCTATTTTAATGGATTTTTTCCACTAGATCCTGAAGAGCACCCAGCATACCTTCTTCTATCCACTGATGCACTCATCTTTTGCTCGTTTTTAATACAAAGTAATATTCATATTACAGTTTCTATTAAAACAGAGTTAAAATTGATTCTGCTGTTTTTGACAGTTTTTCAACTAAAAGCATACAAATCAATGTCTTCAGACCGAAACTTTTTTTTGTACGGCTGTCCTACCTGAATGGTGACAATGCGTGGCAAAGGCTGGCGTGTATTGGCACCTCCCTCTATTGCAATGCCCAGGGTGTTGGAATTTTTCAGGACTCTTACTAAGGTAGCAGTGGATGGTGGGATGGGTGAGCCAGTCTGCTGGGACAAAAAAGCAAAGAGGCGTCAGAAGCAAACAACTGAGAGCAAGATTTTACTGTTTGTATTGTCATAATTTCAATGGCTGTAGATCTGACATTATAGTGCACTAGCTGATGCAGTGGACACATGAGCAAGCCAGCACTGAAAACCACCAAAGAAGAAGTCATGACGGTAGATTTCTGCCAAATTGAACCCATTGTTAAAAGCAAGTCGATTTCACCAATTTCTACATTTTGGCTGATGGCCACCACAAAGAATTTATTTTAGGAGTTTATAAGTATATAACTGAAAGAGCATTGTTGTTATTGTGCAACTACTATATTATTTTCTTTTTCTGTAAAACTGTTTTCTCTATACACACTATCCTGCTAGCCAAACATTTCACACATTCTGAAGGCTATTCTGGGGAAAAAAATAGTTTTAGTCTTGAGAATTACTAATCCTTAAAAAAATGAGGATGTTTGCGCAAGGATGTGGAGGACCATGTGACTGGAAGAGGCAGATGCACTGCAGGCTGTTTTTCAGTATCCATACTGCCATACTACATGGTACGCCAGAAAAAGATTTAGTATGTCGCAATACACAGGAAGTCAAATGACTGCCAGAAATACCCACATCATATTACATCCAGTCAAATATTGCATTAAGCAAGTCAGCATGCTTTTCTGCTCATTTCAACCCACAATCCTCAGTGCAGTTACACATACGTATTATTTTCATTGTAGATTCATACTGAAGATTACCATTTTTTGTGTATGGCATAATTGCATATGTATTCTAGTCTAGTTTTGATGTCTTTAGGATTAACATCAGTCTATAAGAAAATTAAATAAAAATCACTGAATGAGAAGGTGTGTCCAAACTTTTGCTTGGTAGTGTATACAATGCAGTGTTGGCATGAGAATAAATAAGCTTGAGATGACTAAGAGAAAACAGCTTGTTTTGCAACTACGGTGGCGACAGTCAAAGTTTAAAGCAGAATATTATGACAAACTCGTATCTCTCAGTTGTATGCAGACTGCATGAAACAGTCCGTATTTTCGGAGGGCAACTATAGCAGACGCTTAAAGAAAAAATGTACATTTTGGAAAGCAACCACAGTGTAACAGGTGTACCGGTTTTTTAATCCAACACATTTACTACCCAGTTAAAGAATCCAGAGGAAGAAAAAGTAAGTCTAAAGAGGCACATGTCGAAGCCAACACAACACAAAGAATAATTTGAGCCAGAAGACATTTGTGTAACCCAGTCTGTAGATGTCTGTGTTTCAAATCCAGCAGTCAGTATACAAAATATTTTTGCAATGTGTGCAATATGTCAAATTTTCATTACATTGCCTCACTGCCAAATAGACTTGAAGATTTAATACCTCGTATTTTGCTTGTTGTTTCAGAATAGCTTCCATGAATCACACAGTCACAAATTTACTGTATTTAGTCTATGCACTGTTTGGATATTCTGTGCTTCACTTTCTAAAGTAAATACACCATATATTCAAAACATACTTAGAATTAGTATGTTGTATGGATTTGAGATATGTCATATGTCTGCTGAATGTGTTTAGAGGGGTTGCACTTCTGTCGTGTTTTTTGATTGTTTGCAACACACACTGGAGAACCTTGAGATAACAGACAACAGCCTACAGAGAGGTGGGAGGTCTGTCATCTGGACCTAAAGAGATTGTTAAATCATGCTAGAATTCAGCTTTTGTACTGGTTTCCCTTAAGTCCCCACTTAGACCTGTAATGTACAGTCACATTATTAATGTTGTTTTATTAACCAGATATGGAAGAGCAAGATAACCTCTGGTAACACACTGTTGATGGCTATTGACAAAAACAAATGATTGACTTGCTGCTGCTCATACACTTGCTTGTCCTGTCAAGTCATTTAATATACCACCAAACATTATATGGTAACCATGGCACACTTCAAACCTCAACTGAGTTTGAGCCGACAAGAGAATCTCGCAGAGGATTGGAGAACATGGCTACAGCGTGACAAAGTGTTTGCTATTGCTAGTGGTATAGAGGTCCGAAGAACTGCAATGTACAATATTTCTGCATGTTGTGGGGAAAGAAGCATTAAAGTGAGTCACACTTGGCTTAACCAATGATAAGAGGAGCAAAATACACTAAATGCAACACTTTTGTTTTTGTGCTCCCATTTTTTATGAGATGAACTCAAAGATCTAAAACTTTTTCCACACACACAATATCACCATTTCTCTCAAATATTGTTCACAAATCTGTCTAAATCTGTGATAGTGAGCACTTCTCCTTTGCTGAGATAATCCATCTCACCTCACAGGTGTGCCATATCAAGATGCTGATTAGACACCATGATTAGTGCACAGGTGTGCCTTAGACTGCCCACAATAAAAGGCCACTCTGAAAGGTGCAGTTTTATCACACAGCACAATGCCACAGATGTGACAAGATTTGAGAGAGTGTGCAATTGGCATGCTGACAGCAGGAATGTCCTCCAGAGCTGTTGCTCATGTATTGAATGTTCATTTCTCTACCACAAGCCGTCTCCAAAGGGGTTTCAGAGAATTTGGCAGTACATCAGACATTCAGACTATATAACACTACTGTGTAGTTGTTATTATGTGCAATATTTATTATCTTGTTCTTGCACTTTCGTGACTTTTTGCACTCCTCTGTTTTTTGTTTCTAAGAGCCCTGTAATGTTAAATTTCTCCTTTGTGAGATTAATAAAGTCTATCTTATCTTATCTTATCTTATCTTATCTTATCTTATCTTATCCAAGCAGCCTCACAACCGCAGACCACGTGTAACCACACCAGACCAGGAGCTCCACATCCAGCATGTTCACCTCCAAGATCGTCTGAGACCAGCCACTCGGACAGCTGCTGAAACAATCGGTTTGCATAACCAAAGAATTTCTGCACAAACTGTCAGAAACCGTCTCAGGGAAGCTCATCTGCATGCTCGTCGTCCTCATCGGGGTCTCCACCTGACTCCAGTTTGTCGTAACCGACTTGAGTGGGCAAATGCTCACATTGGATGGCGTCTGGCACGTTGGAGAGGTGTTCTCTTCACGGATGAATCCCGGTTTACACTGTTCAGGGCAGATGGCAGACAGCGTGTGTGGCGTCGTGTGGGTGAGCGGTTTTATGATGTCAGTGTTGTGGATGGAGTGGCCCATGGTGGCGGTGGGCTTATGGTATGGGCAGGCGTCTGTTATGGACCAAGAACACAGGTGCATTTTATTGATGGCATTTTGAATGCACAGAGATACCGTGACGAGATCCTGAGGCCCATTGTTGTGCCATACATCCAAGAACATCACCTCATGCTGCAGCAGGATAATGCACTGTCTCATGTTGCAAGGATCTGTACACAATTCTTGGAAGCTGAAAACGTCCCAGTTCTTGCATGGCCAACATACTCACCGGACAAGTGCTCACTATCACTGATTTAGACAGATTTGTGAAAAATATTTGAGAGAAATGGTGATGTTGTGTATGTGGAAAAAGTTTTAGATCTTTGAGTTCATCTCATAAAAAATGGGAGCAAAAACAAAAGTGTTGCGTTTATATTTTTGTTGAGTGTAGCTCCCCAGAAGCAAAAGTTCAAAGACCACTGTGAGCCCAGAAAAAGCCTGCCATATCTAAAACACATTTTTCACCCGTGCACAAGGCCTGTCAGAAATGATAGATGCCTATGTGACAGACATGAAAAATAAAGCAAAAGACTGTGAATTTGGAAATTTGGAGACCTGTATGGCTCACTAATACGTGACAGAATTGTCTGTAGTATACGTGGTGATCAAGTAAGAGCCAGATTGCTCACAGAGGCTGATCTAACGCTTGCCAAGCACTCAACGTGTGACGTGCCAGTAAACTAACCTCCACCCAAATGTACAGCCAGGGCAAACGAAAGAAGTCATGGCACAAAAGAAAGCCCTGTATCCAGTGAAGAGAAATTTAACTGACAAGTGTAAATAGAAACATGACCAGAGGAGGTGCCCAGCCTATGGACAAACATGCAAGAAATGTGAAAAGAAAAATCGATTTGCAAAGTTGTGTCGAGCAAGCAGCAAAAAAAAAAAAAAACACAAAAGATGTATGCCAGGGGTGTCAAACTCTGTTCCTGGAGGGCCACTATCGCGCATATTTTAGATGTTTCCCTCTTCCAACACACCTGATTCAAATGATCAGGCTTGTTATCAGGCTTCTGCTGAGCTTGATGATAAGCTGATCATTTGAATCAAGTGTGTTGGAAGAGGGAAACATCTAAAACATGCAGGATAGTGGCCCTCCAGGAACTGAGTTTGACACCCCTGATGTATGCTGTTGAACAAAGTCAAGAATGTGATGAAGATGATGATGGCACATTCATCAGAACAATGGAAACAAGAGATACCGGAGCTGTTAAAAATGCACAGAATGACAATGACAGATGGTCTGAAGAGCTGATAGTAAATGGCAAAAAAGTCAGATTTTGAATTGACACTGGAGCTGACTGTAATGTAATTGCAGCTAAAACATTCCAGGCACTACAAGTGGGTAGCAAGCTTCATACATCTCACTGCAAGTTAGTGGCATACTCAGGCTACAAAATGGAGCCAATGGGCAAAACATCACTAATATGCCCGTGCAAAGGTCAAAAACACCAGACTGACTTTGAGATAATAAAGGAAGATGCTCCAGCCATACTAGGAAGAAAGACAAGCACAAAGCTAATTAAAGCTGCAAGCAGCGATGGACGGGTCCTCGCATCCACGCTGGTCGGTGAATCCACGCACGTCCACCAGGTGGCGCTGTGACTGAGAGTGTATGTCGGCCTCTGAATCGCATCTGGACCAGAGTCCAATCATACATGTAAAATTTCAGCCAGACTGTAGCATGTTCAGAGCAGTTATAGAGCATTTCCTGTCTATCCACCAGGTGGCGCTGTAACTCAGAGTGTATTTCACACAGTGGATGTGATGAGGGTTGGACTCTGATCACTCATGAAAAGTTTCAGGCTGATTTGATCATGTAGAGGCCAGTTATACAGCATTTACTGTCCCTCCAACAGGTGGCGCTGCGACTGAGAGTGTCTGTTGGCCTGTAGATGTGATCAGGATTGGATTGTGATCACACATGGAAAGTTTGAGGCAGATTGGAGCATGCAGAGGAGAGTTATACAGCAGTTGATGTTTCATGGCGAAGCATCAAAACGCTGATGGTCGCCATGGCCACACCATTTGGCTTCTGGTTAAACTTTTGATAACTTTTCATCACCAAGTCCTGCTGTGTGGACTGACAAAATTTCAGGTCTCCTGGAATTATCCCCTAGGAGGTATTAACTCTCAAAAATGAGAAAAATCATCAAAAATCTCACAATTAATCCAAGATGGCCGACTTCCTGTTGGGTTTAGGACATGGCTCCAAGAGGCTTTTTTGTGCGTCCTGATGTGCTCTATAAGCCTCCCAAATTTCATGGATGTAGGTGAAATGTGCTGGGGGGGCTGTTTGTTAAAAATACTGTAGGGGGCGCTATAGCATGTGCAGTGCCGAGATCCGTACGGTGTCGTTCCTTGGGTCGATGGTGATGTGTGTGGTAATTTTAGTGAGCATTGGAGTATTTCTAACCTGTCAATTAGCACTTTGTTTTGCATGGCGATATTCGGTTGCTACGGCAACAGCGTTGCATGAAATGTCACACCCTTGACAATGTGGGATTGTCAAGAGGTGAAGACTCGACTGACCAATTTCCAGCATGATATCACCACGTTTGGGGCCATTGTACCTGAAAATATAAGGCCTTAAACTTACTATTACCAACAGGTGGCGCTATGACTTTTTCAGAATTTATGAGTGTGGATGTGTTCAGACTGGACCTGGTGTCCATCATGTGAAGTTTGGGGCAGATAGGATCTTGTTCAGCTGAGATATGAATCGTTAAATTTTCATGGCGAAACATCGAAATTGGTTTGGCCGCCACAGACACGCCCTTTGATGACAAGTCACCATTTTCACTGGGATGCATCATCAATGTGTTTAGGCTGTTGTCACTGCATTTGAAGTGAATATGATCAACCGGGTAACAATAGGGCATGAAAGTGTAAAAGATGTCTATTTCCTGAAACCACAAGGTGGCGCTATGACTGTCAATGAATATCCCTGTGTGGATGACATCAGGACAGGACTGTCATCATACATGTAAAGTTTCAGGCAGATTGGAGCATGTTGAGAAGAATTAGACACCACTTCCTGTTTCATGGCGAAGGATCAGTTGTTTGAGGCTCTGCCATGGCCACACCTTTTGGCTTCTGGTTGAGTTTTTGATAACTTTTCATCAGAAAGGTCTGGTGCATGTACTGGCCAAATTTCAGTTCTCTCAGACTTATCCACTAGGAGCTATAAATTTTGACAAATGTACAGCAAATTCAAGATGGCCGACTTCCTGTTGGGTTTAGGGTGTGGCTGTGATTGACTTTTTGGTGTGTCCTGATGTGGTGCATATGCCCACCAAATATTGTAGCTGTAAATAAAACATTGTGGAAGTTGGCCTAATGACCACTTTTTCAATTTTGCAGGTGGCGCTATAGAGCCATTTTTCCACACATATGCGCAACTGCCATAAAATATCAAATTTTTCGCCAGTCCTGATGTGCACGCCAAATTTCACGCGTTTTGGTTCATGATAAGGCCCCCAAAAAGGCAATTCATTTGCCGGGAGAAATTAATTTTGAAAAATTTACAGCAAATTCAAGATGACCGACTTCCTGTTGGGTTTAGGGCGTGGCTGTCATTGACTTTTTGGTGTGTCCTGATGTGGTGCATATGCCCACCAAATATTGTAGCTGTAAATGAAACATTGTGGCAGTTGGCCTAATGACTACTTTTTCAATTTTGCAGGTGGCGCTATAGAGCCATTTTTCCACACATATGCGCAACTGCCATAAAATATCAAATTTTTCGCCAGTCCTGATGTGCACGCCAAATTTCACGCGTTTTGGTTCATGATAAGGCCCCCAAAAAGGCAATTCATTTGCCGGGAGAAATTAATTTTGAAAAATTTACAGCAAATTCAAGATGACCGACTTCCTGTTGGGTTTAGGGCGTGGCTGTCATTGACTTTTTGGTGTGTCCTGATGTGGTGCATATGCCCACCAAATATTGTAGCTGTACATGAAACATTGTGGAAGTTAGCCTAATGACCACTTTTCAATTTTGCAGGTGGCGCTATAGAGCCATTTTGCCACACACATGCGCAACTCCCATAAAATATCAAATTTTTCGCCAGTCCTGATGTGCACGCCAAATTTCACGCGTTTTGGAATATGATAAGGCCGCCAAAAGCCAATTTACTTTACGGGAGAAAAAAAAAAAATAATAATAATAATTAAAGCTGCAAGCAGCGATGGACGGGTCCTCGCATCCACGCTGGTCGTGAATCCACGCACGTCCACCAGGTGGCGCTGTGACTGAGAGTGTATGTCGGCCTCTGAATCGCATCTGGACCAGAGTCCAATCATACATTTAAAATTTCAGCCAGACTGTAGCATGTTCAGAGCAGTTATAGAGCATTTCCTGTCTATCCACCAGGTGGCGCTGTAACTCAGAGTGTATTTCACACAGTGGATGTGATGAGGGTTGGACTCTGATCACTCATGAAAAGTTTCAGGCTGATTTGATCATGTAGAGGCCAGTTATACAGCATTTACTGTCCCTCCATCAGGTGGCGCTGCGACTGAGAGTGTCTGTTGGCCTGTAGATGTGATCAGGATTGGATTGTGATCACACATGGAAAGTTTGAGGGAGATTGGAGCATGCAGAGGAGAGTTATACAGCAGTTGATGTTTCATGGCGAAGCATCAAAACGCTGATGGTCGCCATGGCCACGCCATTTGGCTTCTGGTTAAACTTTTGATAACTTTTCCAAACCAAGTCCTGCTGTGTGGACTGACAAAATTTCAGGTCTCCTGGAATTATCCCCAAGGAGGTATTAACTCTCAAAAATGAGAAAAATCATCAAAAATCTCACAATTAATCCAAGATGGCCGACTTCCTGTTGGGTTTAGGACATGGCTCCAAGAGGCTTTTTTGTGCGTCCTGATGTGCTCTATAAGCCTCCCAAATTTCATGGATGTAGGTGAAACGTGCTGGGGGGGCTGTTTGTTAAAAATACTGTAGGGGGCGCTATAGCATGTGCAGTGCCGAGATGCATACAGTGTTGTTCCTTGGGTCAATGGTGATGTGTGTGGTAATTTTTGTGAGCATTGGAGTATTCCTAACCTGTCAGAAAGGGCTTTGTTTTTCATGGCGATATTTGGTTGCTACGGCAACAGCGTTACATGAAATGTCACACCCTTCACAGTGTGTGATTGTCAAGAGGTGAAGACTCGACTGACCAATTTCCAGCATGATATCACCAAGTTTGGGGCCATTGTACCTGAAAATATAAGGCCTTAAACTTACTATTACCAACAGGTGGCGCTATGACTTTTTCAAAATTTATGAGTGTGGATGTGTTCAGACTGGACCTGGTATCCAGCATGTGAAGTCTGAGGCAGATAGGATGTTGTTCAGCTGAGATATGAATCGTTAAATTTTCATGGCGAAACATCGAAATTGGTTTGGCCGCCACAGACACGCCCTTTGATGACAAGTCACCATTTTCACTGGGATGCATCATCAATGTGTTTAGGCTGTTGTCACTGCATTTGAAGTGAATATGATCAACTGGGTAACAATAGGGCATGAAAGTGTAAAAGATGTCTATTTCCTGAAACCACAAGGTGGCGCTATGACTGTCAATGAATATCCCTATGTGGATGACATCAGGACAGGACTGTCATCATACATGTAAAGTTTCAGGCAGATTGGAGCATGTTGAGAAGAATTAGACACCACTTCCTGTTTCATGGCGAAGGATCAGTTGTTTGAGGCTCCGCCATGGCCACACCTTTTGGCTTCTGGTTGAGTTTTTGATAACTTTTCATCAGAAAGGTCTGGTGCATGTACTGGCCAAATTTCAGTTCTCTCAGACTTATCCACTAGGAGCTATAAATTTTGACAAATGTACAGCAAATTCAAGATGGCCGACTTCCTGTTGGGTTTAGGGTGTGGCTGTGATTGACTTTTTGGTGTGTCCTGATGTGGTGCATATGCCCACCAAATATTGTAGCTGTAAATAAAACATTGTGGAAGTTGGCCTAATGACCACTGTTTCAATTTTGCAGGTGGCGCTATAGAGCCATTTTTTCACACATATGCGCAACTCCCATAAAATATCAAATTTTTCGCCAGTCCTGATGTGCACGCCAAATTTCACGCGTTTTGGTTCATGATAAGGCCGCCAAAAAGGCAAGTCATTTCCCGAGGAGCGATTAAGTTTGAAAAATTTACAGCAAATTGAAGGTGGCCGACTGCCTGTTGGGTTTAGGGCGTGGCTGTAATTGACTTTTTGGTGTGTCCAGATGTTCTGCATATGCCCACCAAATATTGTAGCTGTACATGAAACATTGTGGCAGTTGGCCTAATGACTACTTTTTCAAGTTTGCAGGTGGCGCTATAGAGCCATTTTGCCACGCACATGCGCAACTCCCATAAAATATCAAATTTTTCGCCAGTCCTGATGTGCATGCCAAATTTCACGCGTTTTGGAGTATGATAAGGCCGCCAAAAAGCCAATTTACTTTACGGGAGAAAAAAAAAAAAAAAATAATAATAATAATTAAAGCTGCAAGCAGCGATGGACGGGTCCTCGCATCCACGCTGGTCGGCGAATCCATGCACGTCCACCAGGTGGCACTGTGACTGAGAGTGTGTGCTGGCCTCTGAATCGCATCTGGACCAGAGTTTAATCGCACGTAAAATTTCAGCCAGATTGGAGCATGTTCAGACTAGTTATACAGCATTTCTTGCCCATCCACCACCAGGTGGCGCTGTAACTCAGAGTGTATTTCAAACAGTGGATGTGATGAGGGCTGGACTCTGATCACTCATGAAAAGTTTCAGGCTGATTTGATCATGTAGAGGCCAGTTATACAGCATTTATTGTCCCTCCAACAGGTGGCGCTGCAACTGAGAGTGTCTGTTGGCCTGTAGATGTGATCAGGATTGGATTGTGATCACACATGGAAAGTTTGAGGCAGATTGGTGCATGCAGAGGAGAGTTATACAGCAGTTGTTGTTTCATGGCGAAGCATCAAAACTCTAATGGTCGCCATGGCCACGCCATTTGGCTTCTGGTTAAACTTTTGATAACTTTTCCAAACCAAGTCCTGCTGTGTGGACTGACAAAATTTCAGGTCTCCTGGAATTATCCCCTAGGAGGTATTAACTCTCAAAAATGAGAAAAATCATCAAAAATCTCACAATTAATCCAAGATGGCCGACTTCCTGTTGGGTTTAGGACATGGCTCCAAGAGGCTTTTTTGTGCGTCCTGATGTGCTCTATAAGCCTCCCAAATTTCATGGATGTAGGTGAAACGTGCTGGGGGGGCTGTTTGTTAAAAATACTGTAGGGGGCGCTATAGCATGTGCAGTGCCGAGATGCATACAGTGTTGTTCCTTGGGTCAATGGTGATGTGTGTGGTAATTTTTGTGAGCATTGGAGTATTCCTAACCTGTCAGAAAGGGCTTTGTTTTTCATGGCGATATTTGGTTGCTACGGCAACAGCGTTGCATGAAATGTCACACCCTTCACAGTGTGTGATTGTCAAGAGGTGAAGACTCGACTGACCAATTTCCAGCATGATATCACCAAGTTTGGGGCCATTGTACCTGAAAATATAAGGCCTTAAACTTACTATTACCAACAGGTGGCGCTATGACTTTTTCAAAATTTATGAGTGTGGATGTGTTCAGACTGGACCTGGTATCCAGCATGTGAAGTCTGAGGCAGATAGGATGTTGTTCAGCTGAGATATGAATCGTTAAATTTTCATGGCGAAACATCGAAATTGGTTTGGCCGCCACAGACACGCCCTTTGATGACAAGTCACCATTTTCACTGGGATGCATCATCAATGTGTTTAGGCTGTTGTCACTGCATTTGAAGTGAATATGATCAACCGGGTAACAGCAGGGCATGAAAGTGTAAAAGATGTCTATTTCCTGAAACCACAAGGTGGCGCTATGACTGTCAATGAATATCCCTATGTGGATGACATCAGGACAGGACTGTCATCATACATGTAAAGTTTCAGGCAGATTGGAGCATGTTGAGAAGAATTAGACACCACTTCCTGTTTCATGGCGAAGGATCAGTTGTTTGAGGCTCCGCCATGGCCACACCTTTTGGCTTCTGGTTGAGTTTTTGATAACTTTTCATCAGAAAGGTCTGGTGCATGTACTGGCCAAATTTCAGTTCTCTCAGACTTATCCACTAGGAGCTATAAATTTTGACAAATGTACAGCAAATTCAAGATGGCCGACTTCCTGTTGGGTTTAGGGTGTGGCTGTGATTGACTTTTTGGTGTGTCCTGATGTGGTGCATATGCCCACCAAATATTGTAGCTGTAAATAAAACATTGTGGAAGTTGGCCTAATGACCACTGTTTCAATTTTGCAGGTGGCGCTATAGAGCCATTTTTTCACACATATGCGCAACTCCCATAAAATATCAAATTTTTCGCCAGTCCTGATGTGCACGCCAAATTTCACGCGTTTTGGTTCATGATAAGGCCGCCAAAAAGGCAAGTCATTTCCCGAGGAGCGATTAAGTTTGAAAAATTTACAGCAAATTGAAGGTGGCCGACTTCCTGTTGGGTTTAGGGCGTGGCTGTAATTGACTTTTTGGTGTGTCCAGATGTTCTGCATATGCCCACCAAATATTGTAGCTGTACATGAAACATTGTGGCAGTTGGCCTAATGACTACTTTTTCAACTTTGCAGGTGGCGCTATAGAGCCATTTTGCCACGCACATGCGCAACTCCCATAAAATATCAAATTTTTCGCCAGTCCTGATGTGCATGCCAAATTTCACGCGTTTTGGAGTATGATAAGGCCGCCAAAAAGCCAATTTACTTTACGGGAGAAAAAAAAAAAAAAAAAAAAAAAAAAAAAAATAATAATAATAATAATAAACCCTAGGGTTTCAATAGGGTCCTTGGCACCGCTGGTGCCTTGGACAGTCGGTGCCCTGGCACCGCCTGTCCTTCGCACCCTCGGTGCTCGGACCTTAATAAACCCTAGGGTTTCAATAGGGTCCTTGGCACCGCTGGTGCCTTGGACAGTCGGTGCCCTGGCACCGCCTGTCCTTCGCACCCTCGGTGCTCGGACCCTAATAATAATAAACCCTAGGGTTTCAATAGGGTCCTTGGCACCGCTGGTGCCTTGGACAGTCGGTGCCCTGGCACCGCCTGTCCTTCGCACCCTCGGTGCTCGGACCCTAATAATAATAAACCCTAGGGTTTCAATAGGGTCCTTGGCACCGCTGGTGCCTTGGACAGTCGGTGCCCTGGCACCGCCTGTCCTTCGCACCCTCGGTGCTCGGACCCTAATAATAATAATAATAATAATAATAATAATAATAATCATAAACCCTAGGGTTTCAATAGGGTCCTTGGCACCGCTGGTGCCTTGGACAGTCGGTGCCCTGGCACCGCCTGTCCTTCGCACCCTTGGTGCTCGGACCCTAATAATAATAATAAACCCTAGGGTTTCAATAGGGTCCTTGGCACCGCTGGTGCCTTGGACAGTCGGTGCCCTGGCACCGCCTGTCCTTCGCACCCTCGGTGCTCGGACCCTAATAATGGTGAAAAGGCCAGTTAGCATGGAAAAAACAGTTGACATACTGAAAGAATATGGGCATCTATTCACGAGACTAGGATGCTTGCCAGGTGAACACACCAGAAAACTAGACTCTGATGTACAACCAGTGATTCATGCGCCTAGGAGGATCCCGTTTGCTCTGAGATACAGAGTCACTGAGCAGTTTCACAAGATGAATCAGTCAGATGTTATAACAAAACTAGCAAACTAGGGGCTTTATCAAAAAACTAGATGAAGAGAGCTCTACGCTGTGCACGTTCAACACATCCATGGGAAGATACCGCTTTAAGTGCCTTCCCTTTGGCCAGTGAAGTGTTCCAGAGAGCAATGGCCCAAATGATCGAGGGTTTAGATGGTGTAGTCAACATAATTGATGATCTGTTGGTTTGGGGAGACTCATGTGAGCAACATGACAAGAGGCTGCTGTAATTACTGCAAAGAGCAGAGGAAAATGGCCTCGGATTCAACAAAAGCAAGTGCAAGTTCCAAATGACAAGTCAAGTACATTGGCCATACTCTCAGCGCAGACAGACTTTGGCCAGATGATGAGTCATTGTCCAAATACCTTCACTTGCTGACAGTCATAAATGCGATTTATGGGAATGGTTCAATATCTCTGTAAATTCAATTCCAAATCTGTCTGATATCTGCACCACTAAGGAAACTGCTGCAAGGAGAAACTGTCTGGTACTGGGAGAAGCTTCAGCAAAAGAACTTTGATCTGCTAAAAAAAAACTGATCACATTAGCTCCCACTCTGACATATTTGTACACTTGGTCATCCTATCATCATTTAATATACCACCAAACATTACAAGGCCCCATCAAGAACCTGTGAACTCCGAAGAAACAAGTCTGTTAGAAAATGACATGAAACTGATTGGTTATTCATGACTGCTGGAAGTCCTCACTTGTCTGGTGGCTCCTGGAGGAAATGCCAGGGCTCCTGACTGTTCCAGATGGCCCTGCTGGTTCTTGCTGGGTCGAGGGCTGCCTTCCTTAATTAGGCCCCCTGCCTCTGCTATATCCACGCCACTGTCCTCACTCAGAGTCTGGCCACTGTCCGACAGCTGGGACAGGGGGGCCCCTGGAATGAACATTATCATGTTAGCATTTAAACAGGCAATACATTGACAAAATGTATAAGCGTACACTGGCCACCTTATGAGATACACTTTGCTAGTAAAAGGTTGGTCTCCCTTTTGCCTTTGGAACTTTTTAAATTCTTCGTGTCATACTTTAAGCAAGGTGTTGGAAACATTTCTCAGATTTTGGTCAATATCGAATTGATAGCATTACACATTTGCTGCAGATTTGTCGGCTGCACAACAATGGTCCCAATCTCCTGTTCCACCACATCCCACAAGCAGAGCCGGCTCGCTCAATAGGCAATATAGGCAAATGCTAAGGGTGCCGTGGCCTCCGGGGGGTGCCACAAAATTAGGGGGGAAAATATCCATCCATCCATTTTCTCCTAACCGCTACTTCTTTATACTTTCAATATTATTAAAACTAGTTAATAGTTATTAATATTAACATAGACATAGATTCAAATATTTAGTAATGCCCCCCTCCCACAAACCCCCCTCCTCCGCTAGCTGATGGTACCTGCTCGCTCTCTGTGTGGGGGGAGGGGCGGATTTATTGACGTGACCCCAAAGTTTGTAAATATGTCGAAACGACCAAAGCTGTCCGGAGCACAAGGAAGAAAAAAAGAAAAGAAGAGGAGGAAAAACGGGAGAAAGAAAGAGGTAAAGTGAAGATACAGTGATGACATGAAGCAGCCGTCAGGTGTACTGCCTCAGGTGTTCTGCAGTCTACTGTTAAATTGATAACTTGCTTCTGAGCGATTAGCCACAATTGCTAACAACTGCTAATCACTTTCATATTTGTGTATCTGGACTGCATGGAAGGGTCTTTACTGTTCTGGATCATTGGTTAAACCTTCTCAGTAGGTTCTACATGAGCCTGACCTACAGTTTATTATTTGTTTTATTTACATCTGGCTCACTCACGTTTCTCCTGTTTTTAATAGTCATCAAGATGCTAGTCCTTTTAACCCTTTTATATATCAGCTTTAACCCTAGTTGTTTATTCTGTTACAGTTCATATTGTCTAAAGCACGTTATTTATTTTAAACTTTATGTCAGTGAGTGTTAAACTGCAGTTTACTGCTTCTTTCAATCTGCTACTCAACATTTCACTTTAACAGCAATAAAGTTGTATCTCATCTAATATGCATATAGTAGAAAAAATACATTGTATATTAAACATACATAATTGACAACATGTATCTATTAGGTTTTTCATTTATTTTCCTAGGAATTATCATTTAATAGCTGTAACGCTGCTGTTTTCTCTTTCGGTGGACTTTTGAGATATCTCAGTTCAGCCTCTGCAAATATTGGGCCATCATCGGGTACAACTTTTTTATTTTTTTAAGATTTATTTAACGAGGTAAAAATGCTTGAGAACAACAACTCATTTTCAGACAACTTCAGCAGCCTCAAGCCCTCCTTCTGTCCCGTCAACCTCAGAAGAGCCAAGGAAGGAAGCAGCCTCACACCCTCCTTCTGTCCCATCCACCTCAGAAGAGCCCAGGGATGCAGCATCAGGAACAAAGGCTGCACCATTGGACCCTGCTGACTGGCCAGCTACTCTAACTGATCAGATAAGAAGAGAGTTAGTTCATAGAGGTCCATTTCAAATTCCAAACACCTTCACATTTCCGAAACAAAAGGACGGGCGAAGGTGTCAACATGAATATTTTAATAGATTCTTAGTCAATGGGGAAAAAATTAGGAGAAGCTGGCTTATGTACTCTAAAAAGGATGATAGCTTGCACTGCTTCTGCTGCAAAATGTTTTCAAGAAGAGATCACAAATTGCAAAGGGAAGGACTACGGGACTGGAAAAATGCAAACCACTTGCTCAAGGTCCATGAGGATAGCCAAGAGCACAATGCTAACATGGCAACATGGAAAGACATGGAGGTCCGTTTAGCAAAAGGGTTGACAGTAGACAGTCAGGAAAGGGCACTTGTTGAGGCTGAGAGAAAAAGGTGGCATGAGGTTTTACAGCGATTGGTGGCAATAATTCAGTCCTTAGCTGAGAGAAACCTGACTTTGAGGGGGTCCACAGACACATTAAACAAACCAGATAATGGCAATTTCCTAAAACAGGTGGAGCTAGTGGATGCAGTAATAATCACCACTAGGTCTATATGCCTTTTTTGTACATAGTTTTACATATAGTTGTATAGTTATTTTATTTAGTTTTTGTATATAGTTATTGCACAGTGTAAATGTAGCTTATGTTTAGAGTTATTGTGGGCAAACTGTGGTTATTTAAGTTCTTTGATGTTGATTGTTGTACTTATAATTTATTGCTATTATTATTTATTCACTTATTTACAGGATCTTTATTTTGTCGTAAGGTATTTATATTTTATTTCAGATTTATTTTATAACTTGCTTCTGAGTGATTTATTTGGAATTTGTTAAGCAAATAAATTGGGTGACATCTTGTAAATTAAAGACAATTGTATTCGATTTCTTTTGTAAACATATAAATCGCCGATGGGGGGGCGCCATCTAAAATCTCGCCTAGGGCACCACATTGGGTAGAGCTGGCTCTGCCCACAAGGTTCTCGTGGATTGAGATCTGGTGACTGTGGAGGCCTTTGGAGGACTGTGAATTCATTGTCATGTTCAAGAAACCAGTTTCAGATGGTACACTCTGGTGATAAAGGGATAGACAATATTCAACATTGTGGCATGTAAATGATGCTCAGTTACTACTAAGGGGCCCAAAGTGTGCCAAGAAAATATCTCCCACAGCACTCCACCACTACCAGCCTGAACCATTGATACAAGGCAGAATGGCTCCATGCTTCCATGTTCACGCCAAATTCTAACCATCTGAATGTCGCAGCTGAAATGGAGACTCATCAGACCGGGCAATGTTTTTCTGATCTTCTATTGTCCAACTCTGGGGAGTCTGTGAAAATTGAGACTTCAATTTCCTGTTCTTAGCTGACAGAAGTGTCACCTGGTGTGGTCTTCTGCTGCTGCAGCCCATCTTCTTCAAAGTTGGATGTGTTGTGCATTCAGAGATGGTATTCTGCATTCCTTGGTTATAACAAGTGGTTTCTTTGAGTTATTGTTGTCTTTCTATCATCTCCAACCACCTCTTATCGTGAATTTTTAATCAAAAACTAATGTTGCCTATGACCCCACATTTTACACATTCTACTTGATAATGCATAGAGGAAAAAATCTGACAAACATGACATGGTCAGGCGATATATATATATATATATATATACACACACACACACACACTGCTAAAAAAAAATAAAGGAACACTTTGAAAATACATTATATTTCAATACGGGGAAAAACAAACTGGATATTAGCATTGATATAGACTGGATATTAGCATTGATATAGACTGGATAATGTGTTAGGAATGAAAAGTGCCACATTGTTTGATGGGAATGAAAATTATCAAACACCCAGGAGGGCTAAATTCAAGACACCCCAAAATCAAAGTGATAAACTGATGTGGCAGGCTAGTCCATCTTGCTGAAATTCCTTGGCAGCAACTCAAAATGGTATTCAGTAGTTTGTATGGCCTCCATGTGCTTGTATGCATGAGTGACGATGCCGGGACAAGCTCTGAATGAGACGACAGATGGTGTCCTGGGGTATTTCCTCCCAGAACTGGACTCCTGCTGAGCTCCTGGACAGTCTGAGGAGCAACCTGATTGTGTCGGATGGAACAAAACATAATGTTTCAAAGGTGTTCTATTGGATTCAGGTCAGGTGAGCATGGGGGCCAGCTAATGGTATCAGTTCCTTCATCCTCCAGGAACTGCATGAGTTCTCCTACCACATAAGACTGGGCATTGTCGTGCACCAGAAGGAATCCAGGACCACTGCACCAATGTAGGGTCTGACAATGGGTCCAAGGATTTCATCCTGATGCCTAATGGCAGTCAGAATGCCATTGTCCAGCCTGTAGAGGTCTGTGTGTCCCTCCATGGATATGCCTCCCCACACCATCACTGACCCACCACCAAACCGGTCATGCTGAACAATGTTACAGGCAGCATAATGTTCTCCACGGCTTCTCCAGACCCTTTCATGCCTGTCACATGCACTCAGGGTGAACCTGCTCTCATCTGTGAAAAGCACAGGGCACCAGTGGTGGACTTGCAAATTCCTGTGTTCTATGGCAAATCCCAGCCGAGCTCCATGGTGCCGGTCAGTGAGCACAGGGGGCACTAGAGGACGCTGGGCCCTCATACCACTCTCACTACATCTCTTTCTGATTGTTTGATCAGAGACATTCACACCAGTGGTCTCCTGGAGGCCATTTTGTAGAGCTATTGCAGTGCTCATCCTGTTCCTCCTTGCACAAAGGAGCAGATACCTGTCCTGCTGATCGTTTGAGGACCTTCGACAGCCCTGTCAAGCTCTTCCAGACTAACTGCCTGTCTCCTGGAATCTCCTCCATGCGCTTGAGAATGTGCTGGGAGACACAGCAAACCTTCTGGCAATGGCACGCATTGATGTGCCATCCTGGAGGAGTTGGACTCCCTGTGGAACCTCTGTAGGGTCGAGGTATCACCTCATGCTACCAGAAGTGACACTTACCCTAGCCAAATGCAAAACTAGTGAAAAACAGTCAGAAAAGATTAGGAAGGAATAAAATGTCAGTGGTCTTCACCTGTAAACTCATTCCTGTTTTGGGGGTTGTCTCATTATTACCCCTCTATTGCATCTGTTGTTAATTTTATGAACATCAAAGCAGCTGAAACTGACTAAAAAGCCCCTCCGTTACTTGACCAGATCAGTATCCCACACGTTTCACTGATTTGATGCAATACTTAGATTAAAAAGTGTTCCTTTAATTTTTCTGAGCAGTGTATATATATTCTTTTTTTTTTTAATTTCTTTATTTAGGATCATTACACTTCAATTTATACATCATCAAGAATTTCAATGTTTTATCCTCTGATCCTTTTTTTTTCTTTTCTATTACATAAATATTACATCATATTGCAACCTTAATTAGAACAGAACATGGGGTGTTGTCAGTTTACAAGAAAGAAAAAAAAGAAAAAAAAAGTACAACCATACAGGATGTTATATATGCCTCTCTCTCCTCCTCTCCTTCTCCCTTCCCTTCCCTTAGACATAGACCAGGCATTTCGGAGTTATATACATTTTCCATTTGTTCCAAATTTCCTCAAATTTAAAGTCTTGGAGTTTCAAAGAGAAAGTAATTTTCTCCATTCCATAGATTTGGTATGTAATATACCATTCTTTAATGGATGGGGTATCCGGCTTAAGCCATTTCCTTGTGATTGCTTTCCTTGCTGCTGCACTCAGTATTCCAAACAGCTTCTTAGTTGCAATGTTTGTACTCGTTGAGGGCATGAATCCCAAAAAAAGTTCATCCCAGTTAAAGGGTATTTTTGTCCTGAGTATTGTTTCTAACTCAGAATGAATCTTACACCAGAAGGAGTGAACTTTTGGGCAGTTCCAGAACACGTGATAATGATTAGCATCCTGGGAGCCACAATTTCTCCAGCAGCTAGAGGTGCCTGAGTAGTGGGATGATTGAGCAGGGGTGATAAAATATCTACTAAGACTCTTCCAAGCAAACGTTCTCCAGGAAGGTGAGCTTGAAATTTTCCATTGGAATTCACAGTATTTAGTCCATACTTCCTCTGAAATGCACTTATTACTCTCCCTTTCCCATTTTTGTTTGATGTATTTGCTATCTACTATTTTGATATCCTGGAGTCCCTGATAGAGTCTTGATATTACTTTAATTCCTGTGTCATTCTTGTATGCACTAATGAAGACTTTCAGTAGGTCATTTTCAAAAGCAGCTCCACTCTTTATCATGGAACTGTTTATGTAATGTTGTATCTGTAAAAATCTAAAAAAAATCATTGTTTTTTTTTAACCCATGTAATTCCTTAAGTGTCTGAAAATCTTTCGTTGTACCATGGTTAAAAAAAGTACAGTATGATGAGAGGCCCCGATGCACCCATCCCCTGTAGCTTACGTCCAAATTGCCCGGGGGAAAAATCAGTGTCATGAGAGCACCATTTAAGAATCTTTACTTCCTCCGACAGGCCACTTTTTGTAATAACATTCAACCAAACCTTCAGAGATAAATTGATCCAATTATTACCTATTTCCACAAAGTTTTTTATAAGTCTTTTATCTCCTAATCTCGCCTGAATCGGAATTGCCCCAGACATATTCTCCTCAATTTCTTTCCATCTGGCTTCATAATTAGAGTTACACCAACAATAGAGGATTCTCAGATGGGCCGCTTTATAATAATCCTTAAGGCAGGGGAGTGCAAGTCCACCCCTCTTCTTTGTCAGTTGAAGAGTTTGAAATTTTATCCTAGGTTTTCTTCCATGCCAAATGTATCGTGATATTAATTTATCCCATTCATTAAATTGTTTGTCACTTATTTCAATTGGAAGGGTCTGAAACAAATACAAAATTCTCGGCAAAATATTCATCTTCACAGACTCAATTCTTGACTCAAAGCTTAGTATTGGTATCAGATTCCATCTTATTATATCCTGCTTTAATTTTTGAGTCAACTGATTGAAGTTTAAAGCATATAACTTTGTTAAATCTTTTGGTATGTTTACTCCTAGGTATCTTATGTGTTCTTGGTCCCACTTCAATTGAATTATAGATTCTATGGTCTGGCTCGGCTTGTATTGGAAACTTAGAACTTGAGTCTTTTCAGTATTTAAATTATAGCCTGAGACACATCCAAGAATCTCCAAAAAGGACAATAATTTCAAAATTGAGCTTTCTGGGTTTGTCAGATAAACTAAAACGTTATCCGCAAATAATGAAATTTTATGTTCTTGGTTGAACATTTTTATACCTTGAATCTTCTTATCTTGCATAATCCCCTGCCTCAAAGCTTTAATAAACATTACAAAAAGCATTGGACCTATTGGGCAGCCCTGTCTAGTCCCTCTCTCTAGGTTAAATGTGTTTGATACTGCGCCATTAATTTTTATCTTTGCCCTTGGATTGTTATACAGTGCTTGAATAGTTTTAATAAAGGTCTGTTGGAAGCCAAATTTCTGTAGTACTCTATATAGAAACTCCCAACTGACTCGATCAAAAGCCTTTTCTGCATCAAGACTCAATAATACTGCCTGAATTGTATTTTTAGCTATATGGTCAATCACATGCAATGTTCTGCGAATATTGTCCTGTGTCTGTCTTTGCAGAATGAAACCCGTCTGATCTAGACTTATTATCTGAGGAAGGACATTTTCAACTCTTTTTGCCAAGATATGGGTAAAGATCTTATAGTCTTGGTTTAATATACTTATCGGCCTATAACTTCCACACTCCAATTTATCTTTTCCCTCTTTTGGTATCAGAGAAATCACGGCCTCCCTCCATGAAGGAGGAGTTATGCCTGTTTTTATCACATGGTCTTCATGTTAGGGATCAAGTGGTCTTTCATTTCCTTGTACCACTCTGATGGGAAACCGTCTGGTCCCGGTGCCTTATTGGGTTTTAAATGTAGTATTGCCTTTCTAATTTCTTCATCTGTAATTTCACTGATGAGAAGTTTGTTTTGTTCATCCTTCACAATGGGTAGTTTTATCAGGTTATAAAAGCATCCATCTTTAATTTATCTATTTTAAAGGATCTCTAATTTGAAATATTGTGTTCTCAGCCTGCTGTTTCTTTAATTTGAAGGCAAGTAGTTTAGACGATTTCCCTCCTACCTCATAGTATCTTTGTTTAAGAAAGATCATATTCTTTTTAATGTCATTTGAATAGATTTCATTTATTTCATTTTTTTCTATCTATTTCTTTTTTTATTTCCTCATTTAATGTCTCTTTATGTATGTTCTCTAATTTCTTCAAGTCGGTTTGTAAGCTTTCCAATTTCCCTTTTCTCTGTTTTATTAGATAAGCACAATATCCTATGATTTTCCCCCTGAGCACGGCTTTAGACGCATCCCAAAGGACCGGCGGAGATACCTCCCCATTATCATTATCCTCAAAATAATGTTTAATATCTGTTGTTATTTGATTTAGAATTCCAGTATTTAGCCTCCAAATAGTATTTTTCTTTTCGGTGCCTAATCTTAGATCCATAGAAATTGGTGCGTGATCGGATAAGTCCATGCTTCCTATGCAGCAATTTATCACCCTATCTAAGTCTCTTTGAAACATAAAAAAATAGACGATTCTAGAGTAAACGGAGTGAGGGTGAGAAAAGAATGTATAATCCCTCTTTGTCGGATTCAAATCTCTCCATATATCTGAGATTCCAAGCTCTCCCATCATTAACTTTACTCTTTTGGCTGTTTTCTTCTCACCTGAATGATAAGGTTTAGATGTGTCTAGAATTGGATGAAGTCTTACATTGAAATCTCCTCTGCAAATAAGGATGCCCTGTGCCTCTGAGATCAACAGGTTGAGAATGCACTCATAGAATTCCCACTCAGATCCTGGAGGGGCATAGATATTCAAAAAAGTTACCAAAACACCCTGAAGGTTTCCCCGGACCAGCACAAATCTCCCATCTATGTCCCTCTTTTCATATAAACATTCAAAGTGTAGTTTACTTGCAATTAATGTTGCTACCCCTCTTTTGGAGCTCTGACTACATGAGGAGGAGTACTGGTTAAATCTCCATCTTTTGAGTTTTTCGTGCTCAGTTACTGTTAGATGAGTTTCCTGGAGGAGAGCCACATCTATAGCTTCCCTCTTTAGTTTTGCCATTAATTTGCTCCTCTTGATTGGATTCCCCAGTCCGTTTACATTATAGTGTGCTGACGAAGACCAGAGGGCGGGCTCACATTACACCGATTTTAAAATCGCTGCATTGGCTCCCCGTGTGCTTCAGGATCGATTTTAAGGTTCTTTTATTAGTTTTTAAATGTCTTAATGGTCTTGGGCCCTCTTATTTATCTGATCTGCTTTTATCATATCAACCCCCGTGGGTCCTGAGGTCCTCCGGCACTGGACTTTTAATTATTCCTAGAGTCAATACAAAAACCCACGGGGAGGCTGCTTTCAGCCATTATGGCCCTCGACTATGGAATAGCCTGCCGGAGAGCATCAGGACTGCAGAGACTGTTGATGTTTTTAAAAGGAGGCTCAAGACTCACCTTTTTGGTTTGGCTTTTAACTGATTTCTTTTAAACTTTTAATTCTTCTATTATGTTATTTTTACTTTTTATATTCTTATAGCTCTTCTGCACTTCTGCATTTTATCAGTATTATATCTTAAAACCTTATTATTATTATTATTTATTATTTACTATTTATTTATTATTTACTATTTATTTATTTGTCTATTTTATCTCTACATTTTTAACTTTCTTAAAGCTTTTAATTTTTATGCATTATACCTGCTTTTTTTTCCGTTAGTCTTTTAGTTTTTAGCTTCAGTGTTTCCTCATGGGAGGCCTCCACACTGGGATGTATGCCCGGTCTGCCCGCGGGGGGCGTTGCCCTGGAGGCCTCCTGGGCCCGCGGGGCTGGGGCAGCTCTGCATTTAGTGCGGGGTCTGCCCCTGCCCATCGGCGTCTGGGTGGTCTCTGTGGTGGCGCTCTCTGTGGGCTATGGTGCATCTCGGTGTGGAGGGCTCCCATAGGTGTTTCCCCACATGGTTCCTCAGTGCCCTGCCGTGTCTCAGCACCGTGTTGTGTGTATGTGTGTGTGTGTGTGTGTGTGTGTGTGTGTGTGTGTTTTGTGAGTGTGTGTGTGTGAGCGCATGTGTATATACATTGTATGTTGTGTATGTGTATATATATATATATATATGTGTATATGGTATTAAATATATTGAAATGCCCTTCAAGCCTGTGCACAAATTACATCTTACACCCCTGGTGTTACAAAGAACTGTAACAAGAACATGAACAAAAAACAATAACACTTTAACAAGAAAAAGAAACCATTCATCAACACTGACTTCCAAAATTAAGGCCATTCTAATGGCCTTGTGCCTCAGTTGGAACTTGAGTGCAGAGGGAAAATCTCTCGCCTCTAGTGTTGGGAGAGAGCCCTCTTCAGCGTTATAGCTGATACGCGGGTCTATAGTGTCCAGTAATAGCTGTCCCAATACAGTATGGGTCTTTAACTTGCCCTTAAAACTATTTTACTAACACATTAATAGTAACATTGAGAAGAAAAGAAAAAAAGAAAAAAAGTTGTTAACATATTCAATCACGTACCCCCGTTGTCTCAATAGTTCTCTCTGTCACGTAGCAATGGCATTTATCTGTCATTCTGACGGCGAAAAACCTGAAGTCGCTCCTTAAAACCCTGTCGGGGGCCCGCGATCTCCCGGTCCCCTCGCCTTCTGTTAGGACGCCATATCAGTCGATTAATCTGATCCAGGAGAGACGTCGGTCTTTTCATCACCGCCACTGGTATCCCCCTCTTTGCCATGTCCGCCATTGCGTCTTCAGCCGAGTTGTAGGTCACCGTACCATCCTCGTAGTGCACTCTTAGCCTGGCCGGGAAGGGGGTCTGGAATCGGATGTTTTTTTCTTTCAGCGCCGCTTTAACTTCTGCATACGCTCTTCTTTTCCTCAGCAGCTCCACTGCTGAAGTGTAAGCCAAGCATCAGATGGACTGGTTTGACTTTCAGAAACTGCTGTGATCGACTGAGATTTTTATGCACAACCAACTCTAGGGTTTACAGAGAATGATCCAAGAAAGATAAAATATCCAGTGAGTGACTTTTCTGGTCAAAAATGTCTTGTTAATGTGAGAGGTCAGAGGAGAATGTCTAAACTGCTCTGGGATCATAGAAAGGCAACAGTAACTCAAATAACTGCTCATTCTCACCAAAGTATACAGAAGACCATCTCTGAACACACAACATGTCGAATCTGGAAGCGGATGAGCAATAGCAAAAGAAGACCACACCAGGTGCCACCCCTGTCAGCTAAGAGCAGGAAATAGAGGTTACAATTTGCATGGGGTCACCAAAACTGGACAACAGAAACATGAAAAAACAGAAGAGTCATAAAAAGGGAACAAAAACTTCGTCAGCACACTTCGATATTTATATTTACACTCTCACACTCGCACTCACACTGGTCTAATGAGTTGTGATTTCAGCTGCAACAATTCTCAGATGGTCAGAATTTGGTGTAAACAACATGAAAGAAGGGATCCATCCTGCCTTGTATCAACATTTCACGCTGGTAGTGGTGGTGTACTGGTGTGAGGATATCTTCCTGGCACACTTTGGGCCCTTTAGTACCAATTAAACAGGAGTTTAAATGCAGCCTACCTGATTATTGTTGCTAACCATGTCCATTCCTTTATGACCACAGTGAGTCCATCTTCTGGTGGATTCTTCCAGCAGGATAATGCACAATGTCACAAAGCTGAAATTATCTCAAACTGATTTCTTGAATATGACCATGAGTTTACTGTCCTCCAATGACGTCCAAAGTCACCAGATCTCAGTCCAATAGAACATCTTTGGGCTGTAATGGAATGGTTGAGATGAGTCATGGATGTGCAGTCGATAAATCTGCAGCAACTGTGTGATGCTATTATGTCAATACGGGCCCAAATTATTGGCCCATATTGACCAATTAATATTATTTAGCACTTGATCCATATCAGTTTGCCTATAGGCAGAGGAGAGGCACTAATGATGCCATCAACAGCATCACCCACTTGACTGTCAAGCACCTGGAATGCCCAAAAGCATATGCAAGAATTTTATTTATTGATTTTAGTTCAGCTTTTAACACACTCCAACCCCATCTTCTCATCCTAAAAATGAGACAGATGAGTGTTAACCCTTTTTTAATCAAATGGTATCTTTCTTTTTTAACCAGTCGAAGTCAGCAGGTGAGAGTCAATAACACCCTTTCAGAATGCAAATCAATCAGTACAGGTGCCCCACAGGGTTGTGTCAGCTCCCCAGTGCTTTTTAGACTTTATACAAATGAATGCACAAACAGTCTCCCTGGGAACCTTGTTTTTAAATTTTCTGATGACACCGCCATCCTCAGCCTACTGCACAGAGATTCAAACCTTTCAGCCTATTTCTCTGAAATAGAGCACTTTGTGCAGTGGTGTGATGCCCACCATCTCATCCTCAACATTCAGAAAACTAAAGAGATGATCTTAGACCTGAGATCAGTAGGGGACCACAGTCCTGTTGTTATACATGACTCACCCATTGAGCAGGTCAGCTCATACAAGTATCTTGGAGTTCATTTAGACAGCTCTTTTAGTTGGATTGTCCATGTGGAAAGCCTGTGTTTGCAGCAGAGACTATACTTCTTGCGCAGGCTAAGACTGTATGGTGTGAACAAAAACGTTACTGTTACGGCCTTGGCCGTATTCTCTCTGCTGCCTTCTCCTCTTATTGTTGGCCTTGCCTCCTCTGCGCCAGAACTGGGTCAGCTGATCACCAACATGTGCAGCGAATCAGCTGTTCCTGTATAAAGGACCTGAGCTGCTCTCTACCACTGGCGCACTCCTGACATAGTACCACCTGCTGCAGCACCTTTTTGTGTAGCTTTAGTTAATTTTGTATTAGTTAGCACGTTTGTTTGTACCACCTTGTAGGGTTATCTTTTTTTTGCATTATAAATAAATTTGCATTTTTGGCACATTATCCCACCGACTTCGTGGTCCCTCTGTCCTCGCTGCCCAGACCCAGCTTTAACATCAAGCGTGCTCCCCTGGGCACGTAATAATTGGGGGCTCATATCTGGTGGAGAGTCGTGGGTCTTGTGAGTTGGTGTGTTGCGTTTGTGGTCAGTGCGCGCTGGTTGAGTGAGTTGGGTGTTTTGTTCTTTGCACATTTTGAGTAACATTGCACTCCCAGATTAGATTAGTGGTGTCCAGCTTAGTTTTTTTTTTTCAGCTATTCCATCGGGCACCTGTTTGTTTTTTTAGTTTATTATTTTCGGGGTGAATCCCAGGTGGAGATTATTCTCCTGAGGGGGTGACGTGAGCCTCGAGCCTGGCAAGCCCCAGAAGATAGAATAGGCTAAAATGTGGTTGGTAGGATTCTGGGTTTGCTTTGTTTTGTGCACCGTTTTGATTTTTGCACCCAACAAGCCTGTGCCTTTTACACGCGGGGTGAGTATAGAGTGCGTGCGCAGGTTGGTCTTGGTGCGTCCATGTTTGTCATGGCTTTTGTCTTTGATTTAGATGCGTTTGTGGCTAACCCCACTTTGGAAGTTGATCTGTTGGAAATAGCACAGCGGTATGGTGTGGTAGTGTCCTCAGCTCTGTGTGTCCATGAGGTGAGGGAGGCTCTGTTATCTACTTTGATTGGTAAGGGGGTGCTTGTCTTACCTGAGACTGTGGAGGTTGGAGTTGAGACGGTACCGGGAGATGCGAAAGCGAGTGTCCGAGTTACGCGTCTTAAAAAGGAGGAGAAGGAAAGAGAGCAGGAGTTCCAGCTTAGGCGTGAGTTGGTGCTCAAAAGACTGGCGGTAGATGCTGCTACCGCAAGGGAGTTGGAAATCAAAAGGCTGGAAGCTGAATTTGCTCTAAAGATGAAACAGCTGGAGTTACAAGCAGCACAGGGGAGAGGCTTGGAGCAGCCGGTCATGGTGTCTTGTGATGCGTTCGATGTCTCTAAGAATATTCAGTTGGTCCCCGTTTTCAGAGAAGCTGAAGTGGAGTCTTATTTCGGGGCTTTCGAGCGTATTGCGTGTGCATTGCATTGGCCACATGATGTATGGGCATCTTATCTTATTACAATGCAAATTGAGTGGCAAAGCGTTAGAAGCGTGTGCATCTTTGTCAGTGTCAGATAGCCTTAATTATGATATTCTAAAAGGCGCTATTCTCCGAGCGTACGAACTTGTTCCCGAAGCTTATAGGCAGAGATTCAGAGGCCTCATAAAGTCTTTTGCCCAGAGTTTCATTGATTTTGCTCGAGAAAAGTCCCTGTTATTTGACAGATGGTGCTCCGCTACGACAGTCACTAGTTTTAATACTCTGCGTGAGTTGGTCCTATTAGAAGATTTTAAAAATTGTCTTCCTGAGCGTATTCTTACTTATTTAAATGAACAGAAAGTTACGACGCTTCAACAGGCTGCTATCTCTGCGGTGGAGTTTGCTCTTACACATAAATCTACTTTTAAGCGTGAACCTATGCCTAAAGTAGGTCAAAGTGAAAAGCCTTTTCAGTTGGATTTGACCATCATTCCGAAATCTGAGAGGCCAAAGCAATGTTTTTATTGCCATAAAACTGGGCATCTCATGGCTGATTGTGAAGTGCTTAAACGCATGCAGCCTGTGCAGAAACCAAAAAGTGTTGCTCTGATAAAAACTTTTCCAGCTAGTCCAACTATTGTGTCTCGTTCTGTGTCTTCGGATGATTGTTTTAGGCCGTTTATTTTTGAGGCATTTGTCTAGGTCCCAGGGGAATCTAAGCGCCCGGTGAAAGTACTGCGTGATACTGGTGGCTCGCAGTCATTTATTCTGTCTGGTGTCCTGCCTCTTGGGTCTAAAACTGACTGTAATTGTAGCACTGTAGTGAGAGGTATTGGACTAGGTTATGTTCCAGCACCTTTACATAGCATTTGCCTTGAGTCTAACCTTGTTAGTGGTGACTTTTCGGTGGCTGTGCGTGATCACTTCCCGATTGATGGGGTAGACTTTATTTTAGGAAATGACATTGCCGGTGGAAAAGTCTATCCTTCCCCTGAAGTGGTCTCCCAGTCAATCATTAGCTCTGACGATGATTTAGTTAAACAACATCCTGATGTTTTCTCCGTGAGCGTCCTGACTAGACCGCAGGCTAAGAAATTTGTTCAGGAGAGTGATGTTGATTTGTGTGACTCTGTCCTTGATCCTGTTTTCCAGGGGGATTGTGCGCCCTCTTCTGGTCAGGTGGAGAATAGTGTCAAGGTGAAGTCTGGAGATGGGAAGTTAGTCTGTTGTCTGTGTTTCTCCGCCACTAACTTCTGATGTACTCATTGTAGCTCAGCAAGCTGATCCATCCCTAACTAAGTGTTTTTCTGCTGTTGACATTCCGGGAGCTAATGGTTTGTTTTTTGTAAATCAAGGTGTGTTAATGCGAAAGTGGACTCCCAAGTCAAGCGACCAGTCTGACTCGGAAGACTGGCGCTCGGTGTTTCAAATTGTGGTCCCTTGCAGTTACAGGCGTCATGTTCTGTCGTTGGCTCATGAACATTTATGGTCAGGCCATCTCGGGGTAACTAAGACCTACAACCGTATATTACAGCACTCTTTTTTTGGCCAGGTCTTAAAACTGATGTGGTTGACTTTTGTAAAACTTGTAGCACCTGTCAGTCTGTAGGTAAGCCCAATCAGGTTGTGCCCCCAGCCCCTTCGTCCTGTGCCTGCTGTCGGTGACCCTTTTGAGCATGTTATTGTGGACTGTGTTGGCCCCTTACCCAAGACCAAGTCAGGTAATCAGTTTTTGATGACTATAATGTGTGTTTCTACCCGTTTTCCAGAGGCAGTTCCCCTTCGTAGAATAACTGCCTCTGCTGTGACTAAAACACTAAGTTTTTTACCACTTTTGGTCTCCCTAGGGTTATTCAAACTGATCAGGGTACAAATTTACTATCTAAAACCTTTAGGGAAACTTTGCAGTCTTTTGGTGTGACCCATTCTGTGTCCAGTGCATTCCATCCAGAGTCTCAGGGAGCATTGGAAAGGTGGCATCAAACATTTAAGTCCATGCTCAGTAAGTTCTGCTATGAAACAGGGAGAGACTGTGATGAGGGTGTCCCCTTTATGCTGTTTGCCATTAGGGATGCTACGCAGGAATCCCTTGGTTTCCGTCCTGCAGAGCTTGTGTTTGGCCACAATGTGCGTGGCCCCCTTAAAGTGTTAAAGGAGCAGTTTTTGTCACAGTCTTTGCAGAGGGGTAGTTTGTCAGACTTTGTTTCTAAATGTAAGGAACGGCTACAGAAAGCTACATCTTTAGCTAAGGAAGCACTTTCTTTTTCTCAAATTACTATGAAGAAGCGTTTTGATAGGAAGGCAGTGGTTTTAATCCAGGTGATAAAGTTTTGGTGTTGCTTCCTACTATTGGTTCTGCTCTTTCAGCCTGTTTCACTGACCCATATGTTGTTGAGAAAAAAATGTCTGATACAAACCATGTGATTCTAACTCCAGAGCGGCGAAGAAAGACTAGACTCTGCCGTGTGAATATGCTCAAGCCATTCTATGTCAGGGAGGGTGACCAGCCTGTTCCGTCTATGCTAACTGTGCCCTGTGTGTTGCCAGTGTGTCCGGAGGTGCAAGTGGAGGATTTTGTGGAGCCTTGTGTTGCCCAGCAGTGTAGTCGTTTGTCCAACTCAGAGTTTATGTCCAGTCTTGACACCAATCTGGCATATCTCACTGCAGAGCAGTGCAGAGATGTGGTGGCATTGCTCCAGTCCTATCCCACACTTTTTGGTGACACCCCTTCCCGTACTAAGGTGCTTGAACATGATATTGATGTAGGTTCTGCCATTCCTATTAAACAGCATGCCTATCGTTGTCCTCAAGAAAAGCGTGAGGTCATGAGGAAAGAGGTTAAGTATCTTTTAGAGAATGGTCTGGCTAAGCCTAGCTCTAGCCTGTGGAGTTCTCCCTGTCTCCTTGCTCCGAAGTCTGACGGTACTCCTCGCTTTTGTACTGATTTTAGGAAAGTGAAAGCAGTCACTGTACCAGACTCTTTTCCTTTACCTTTAATGGATGATTGTATTGATGACATTGGTCCTGCAGTACACATTACTAAACTAGACTTGTTGAAAGGCTACTGGCAGGTCCCGTTAACACCTAGGGCACCTAGGCACGCCTGAAGCTGCCTCTGGTTGCATATCCTTTTATGAATTTTCCTATGTGTAAATATGTGGGCTGTTGTGTTGGGAGTGTATGTTTTTTTTTCTTTTTTGGGGGGGTTGAGCCTGTTATTTTAAGGGGGGGGGGGGGGGGGGTGTTACGGCCTTGGCTGTATTCTCTCTCCTGTCTCCTCCTCTTATTGTTGGCCTTGTCTCCTCTGTGCCAGAACTGGGTCAGCTGATCACCAACAGGTGCAGCGAATCAGCTGTTCCTGTATAAAGGACCTGAACTGCTCTCCACCACTGGCGCACTCCTGACATAGTACCACCTGCTGCAGCACCTTTTTGTGTAGCTTTAGTTAATTTTGTATTAGTTAGCACGTTTGTTTGTATCACCTTGTAGGGTTATCTTTTTTTGCACATTCTTTTTGTATTATAAATAAATTTGCATTTTTGGCACATTATCCCACCGACTTCGTGGTCCCTCTGTCCTCGCTGCCCGGACCCAGCTTTAACATCAAGCGTGCTCCCCTGGGCACGTAATAGTTATGTTTTTTTTTTATCAGGCAGTACTGGAGAGCTTAATCTGCTATGGGATGTCAGCTGGGTATGGAAACCTGACTGTAAAGATGAAAAGCAAACTGGCTCGTTTGGTGCACACGGCCATGAAGGTGATGGGGAAAAATGACTACCAGTCCTTGCAGTCCATTTATGAGCGAACGGTTCTAAGGCAAGCTCAGAGGATAGTGACTGAACCGTCACATATCCTTCACTCAGAATACAAGCTCCTTCCCTTCCAACTGCAGACTCAACCGTTTTAAGAACTCATTTGTTCCCACCTCCATCAAACTCCTAAACAATGCTGCTTAGGCCGAAGATTGTGCAATTATTTTTAAATTTTTTATAGCGTATGTTTGTGTCAGGGCTGCTCAGTGGCGTAGTGGTTAGCACTTTTGCCTTGCAGCAAGAAGATCCCTGGTTCGAATCCCGGGGTGGGCCTGGGATCTTTCTGCATGGAGTTTGCATGTTCTCCCTGAGCATGCGTGGGTTTTCTCCGGGCACTCCGGCTTCCTCCCACAGTCCAAAAATATGTTGAGGTTAATTGAGTTCTCTAAATTGCCCATAGGTGTGAATGCGAGTGTGATTGTTCGTCTGTATATGTAGCCCTGCGACAGACCGGCGACCTGTCCAGGGTGTCCCCTGCCTTCGCCCAAGTCAGCTGGGATAGGCTCCAGCACCCCCCGTGACCCTCCTGAGGATAAAGCGGTGTATGGAGGATGGATGGATGGATGTTTGTGTCATGTGTGACCTTCGGGATATTTGCAATACTGTTTTATGTGCAATGTTGTTTTCTATGTGTTTTATGTACAATGCTGCTTTTATGTGTTTTATGCACAATACTGTTTTTTATGTGTCTTATGTGCAATATTGTTTTTATGTGTTTTATGTACTGTTTTATATACTGGTAGCACAGCTCTGAGTCCAAGACAAATTTGCCCAAGTGGGACAATAAAGTATATATTGATTGAAATCTCTGAGGAATGTTTCCAGCACATTGCTGAATCTATTCCACAAAGAATTAAGATAGTTCTGAAGGGCAAAAGGAGTCCAACCCTGGCAAGGTATACCTGATAAAGTGGCTGGTTTCAGAATTGGTTGTTGCTAGAGGTACGGACCCGTACCCGTAGCCTGTGGACTACGGATACGGCACTTTCCATTTGCCAATCAGATACGCGAGATCTGGTCACGTGACTCCCGGTAGACGCTAGCTGTACGGACCCGTAGCATCGGTACCACAGGTACGGACCCTAAACCTGACCCTAACACTAACCCTAACCTTAACCTTTGCTTACCTTTCAACAGTTTGCAGTGGTTAGCAGCTTCTTGACTCGCGAGACTCGCGTACGGGTCCGTATCTGTCTGGCAAATGGAAAGTGCCGTACCCGTAGCCTGTGGGCTACGGATACGGACCCGTATCCGTAGACACTACCTTCAGAATTACACACCAGCAACAGCAGATGCACTTTTTTTTCTGCCATCACAGTTATGTTGCATTACAAAAATTACATAGTCAATGTTGTTCTGGGCCATAATAATTAATAATTAACATTTTGCTCAGTAAGTGTATCAGACCATAATCCGTGTTTCTGCTCAGAAAGACAACACAGAGACTGTGTACCTCTTTGTTGCAGTCTGGACTCTGCAGACAGCCGGTTCATGTCTGTCACAATGGCTTTCTGGGTGAGGGCAGGTGAGCAGTGCCGGTCAGGACTACAGGGTAGAGCTGCAGGTGTTGTGACAGTGGGGCGGGGGGAGGGACATGGTGAGGAATGGGGTGATGGATGAGGGGATGGCATGGGAGATGCCACTTTGGAAGATGATGCAGAGCTAGACAAGACACATGAATTTTCATAGGATCTGGATCTGTAAGCAAGCTTGAAAGATGCCTCTAACTTAGCAGGGCTGGAGGAGCCCCGATGATGCAAAAAGCCCGGGCAGGTATGATGTCCTGACCTGGGCCGGTTATGGGGGGCAGCATGGTGCTGGACATGATGAGCGAAGTGGGGGTGATTGTGATGTTCAGAGTCAGAGAGCTGAAAGGGGCTCTGGCACGTGTGATGGAGTGCATTGAGGGAAGTGTGGTGGCTGGCACCAGCGCAGGTGTGGTGAGCAGATGCTGGGGAGTGCTGATTGGTGGTGGGAAGGGTTTTGAGTGATTTATGGAGGCAGTCCGGGAGCAAACGAGTGGGGCCAGTGAAGGGTACATTTGAACCAACTGACACCAGCCGGGCTGAAGGCTTTCGGCTGAGCTCTTTCTCCCTGGATGGTCTGCTCTGGACCTGGTTAGGAGTAGATCTGAAGGATGGAGGAGATTCACTTGAAGCCTGCATTCCATCCTGTCAGAAAAAAGAAGATGACAGCATACAGGAATATTTAGTGATTGGCCTAAGCCCCATCTCTGAGCAACATCTTTAAGATTTTACTCCTTGTTAATTGTTGGTGTGACCAACTGTGTTGAGTGAGTAACCAGAAATCAGCAGGTCATATTGACTGTCATTGAATGCAGAATCCATTAATCTAACTTGATTGATTTCAAATTCCATCCATCCATCCATCCATCCATCCATCCATCCATCCATCCATCCATCCATCCATTTTCTTCTGCTTATCTGGGGCCGGGTTGCGGAGGCAGCTCGCGAAGCCGGTCATTCCAGACATCCCTCCCCCCAACGACACTTTCCAGCTCTTCCTGGGGGATCCTGAGACGTTCCCAGGCCAGACGAGATATATAATCCCTCCAGCAAGTTCTGGGTCTACCCCGGAGTCTCCTCAGCAGACGGACGTGCTCGGAAAACCTCTAAAGGAAGTCTCCCTGGAGGCATTCGAATCAGATGGTCAAACCACCTCAACTGGTTCCTTTCTATCTGAAGGAGCAGCAGCTCTACTCCAAGCTCCCTCCAGATGTCTGAGCTCCTCACCCTATCTCCAACGCTGGGTCCAGCCATCCTACGGAGGAAACTCATTTCGGTCGCTTGTATCCGCGATCTTGTGCTTTCGGTCACTACCCAAAACTCATGACCATAGGTGAGAGTTGGAACGTAGATGGACTGGTAAATCGAGAGCTTCGCTTTACGGCTCAGCTCCGTCTTCACCACGATGGTTCGGTACAACGCCCGCATTACTGCTGATGCCGCACCAATCTGCCTGCCTCGTTCCATTTTCCCATCACTCGTGAACAAGATCCCGAGATACTTAAACTCCTTCGCTCCTTGGGGGAACAACTCCCTCCAACCTAGAGGGAGCAATCCACCGGTTTCCGGCAGAGAACCATGGCCTCGGACTTGGAGGTGCTGATCTGCATCCCTGCTGCTTCACACTCGGCTGCAAACAGCTCCAGTACGTGCTGGAGGTCACGGTCTGAGGACGCCAACAAAACCACATCATCTGCAAAAAGCAGAGATGCGAGATGCGGGAAGGCACCCGGTATCCCTAACCCGGGCAAGGTAGCGGCTTCACCTCTTTGTGCTTTAATCAGGGTTTTCTGAATTGCTCTTAGTCTGGTCTCTCCTCCAGGACCAATTTGCCTTGGGAGACCCTACCAGGGGCTTATGCCCCGGACAACATACACACGTGGACAAAATTGTTGGTACCCCTCAGTTAAAGAAGGAAAAACCCACAATTCTCTCTGAAATCACTTGAAACTCACAAAAGTAACAATAAATAAAAATTTATTGAAAATTAAATAATCAAAATCAGCCATCACTTTTGAATTGTTGATTAACATAATTATTTAAAAAAACAAACTAATGAAATAGGGCTGGACAAAAATGATGGTACCCATAACTTAATATTTTGTTGCACAACCTTTTGAGGCAATCACGGCAATTAAACGATTTCTGTATTTGTCAATGAGCGTTCTGCAGCTGTCAACAGGTATTTTGGCCCACTCCTCATGTGCAAACAGCTCCAGTTGTCTCAGGTTTGATGGGTGTCTTCTCCAAATGGCATGTTTCAGCTCCTTCCACATATGTTCAATGGGATTCAGATCTGGGCTCATAGAAGGCCACTTTAGAATAGTCCAACGCTTTTCTCTCAGCCATTCTTGGGTGTTTTTGGCTGTGTGTTTTGGATCGTTGTCCTGTTGGAAGACCCATGACCTGCGACTGAGACCAAGCTTTCTGACACTAGGCAGCACATTTCTCTCCAGAATGCCTTGATAGTCTTCAGATTTTATCGTACCTTGCACACTTTCAAGACACCCTGTGCCAGATGCAGCAAAGCAGCCCCAAAACATTACTGAGCCTCCTCCATGTTTCACCGTAGGGACAGTGTTCTTTTCTTCGTATGCTTGGTTTTTGAGTCTATGAACATAGAGTTGATGTGCCTTACCAAAAAGCTCCAGTTTGGTCTCATCTGTCCAAAGGACATTCTCCCAGAAGCTTTGTGGCTTGTCAACATGCATTTTTGCAAATTCCAGTCTCGCTTTTTTATGAGTTTTTTTCAGCAGTGGTGTCCTCCTTGGTCGTCTCCCATGAAGTCCACTTTGGCTCAAACAACGACGAATGGTGCGATCTGACACTGATGTACCTTGGCCTTGGAGTTCACCTTTAATTTCTTTGGAGGTTGCTCTGGGCTCTTTGGATACAATTCGAACGATCCGTCTCTTCAATTTGTCATCAATTTTCCTCTTGCGGCCACGTCCAGGGAGGTTGGCCACTGTCCCGTGGGTCTTGAACTTCTGAATAATATGAGCCACTGTTGTCACAGGAACTTCAAGCTGTTTAGAGATGGTCTTATAGCCTTTACCTTTAAGATGTTTGTCTATAATTTTTTTTCGGATGTCCTGGGACAATTCTCTCCTTCACTTTCTGTTGTCCATGTTCAGTGTGGTACACACCTTTTCACCAAACAGCAGGGTGACTACTTGTCTCCCTTTAAATAGGCAGACTGACTGATTATGAGTTTGGAAACACCTGTGATGTCAATTAAATGACACACCTGAGTTAATCATGTCACTCTGGTCAAATAGTTTTCAATCTTTTATAGAGGTACCATCATTTTTGTCCAGGCCTGTTTCATTAGTTTGTTTTTTTAAATAATTATGTTAATCAACAATTCAAAAGTAATGGCTGTTTTTGATTATTTAATTTTCAATAAATTTTTATTTATTGTTACTTTTGTGAGTTTCAAGTGATTTCAGTGAGAATTGTGGGTTTTTCCTTCTTTAACTGAGGGGTACCAACAATTTTGTCCACGTGTGTAGCTCCCAGGGTCACCGAGACACTGAAACCCCTCCACCTTATCGGTGGCGATTCAACAGGGGGTGATTTCAAAGTGTGATATATAATATTTTTTCCATTTAACAGTTTTTCATGTATTTACTAAAAAGATTTTTTAAAAATAACTAAAAAAAAAAAAGAAAAATGAAAAATAAACATCATTTTCACATTGATTTATAAATTTAGTAGTAAAGTCAATACACTATTCATGACTGCGTCATTCACTACACAGAGAAATCTTTTCAAGGTCCCTGAGGATACATCCTAATTTTTCATCTGTAAATGTGCCTCCATCACTTGCCTGTCTCTGGGTTAAAAGGGAGATATCTCATGAATTCATGGTAAAGATTGCTGTGAAATGCACTGAGTAGGGCCATGAGTAGCCTCCCTTCTACTCATGAAGGGAGGCTACATGAAGGGAAACTTGTGATTCTAATGACTACATGACCTTTCTCAGCATCACACTCAGGGCAAGCATCACATTTTAGCCTCAGCACAGTGTTTATAAACCTATTCTTTCTTGTTGTGGGATGCATTGAGCATTAAAGCTTCAACACAGTTCCTAGGGGGACTTTTAAGTCTCATGGTCTGTAATCCATTATCAATCAATTTCAAACCAAGTGTGATGCCTGAAATAATGATTGTTAATGATGAGAAAACATGGAAAGCCACCACAGATGTTTCTAGTCAATTTTTGTTGTTTTTATAAAACAAAGAATGACACATACCAGAGCAATGTTTTGTAAGTCATTGATGTTCTCCTCCTGGTCTTTTTCTGTCCAGCCACCAACAGAACCATCATTCTGAAAGAAACAGTATGAAACACTACACCGGTGGCCCACATAACTCTGAAGTGAAAACTTCATATGGTACACTTTACTCTTCTTCAAGCAGATGCCAGATGGATGGAGTTTGTGCTACAGGACAAAATAATGAGTGCAAGAAAGATTAGACTTTTTTTTCTGTAACAGCTGGAGGCTCTCTGGTTTTACTGCAGCAGAGTGGGCTTTATGGAGCCCCATGTGTCCTCATCCTAAGGGAGTTCAGAAAGTCCTCTACCACAAGGAATATCTTATTCTTCATTTTTACCGTGCTCTGAGAATGACTCCTGTAATTAAATATATGTGAACAAATAATTATACTCATTGATTGATGTTACTAAAATATGACATGAAATGAAATGTTACAAAGACTGTTAATAAATTTGAATTTTACTGAAGGAGTTGAATACACACAGCTACAACACATTTTACTGCCCATAAATAGTTTTAAACCCATATACTGAGCATGGCATATATGAGCTTGCATACCATTTGTAATTTTCATTTCCTAAACCCCTAAGTGCATCAATTTCTGATTGATGTGAAAACTGTAGGGCATGTGAAGGGAAAGGGAGTTTAGCTGTGCTTTTGGACTTCACACAACTCATAGTACTGTCTTTTGTTAGTGTCTGTTAGCATGCAGTGCAGACCTACAGTGGGTACGGAAAGTATTCAGACCCCTTGAAATTTTTCACTCTGTGTCATTGCAGCCATTTGCCAAAATCAAAAAAGTTCATTTTATTTCTCAGTAATGTACACTCAGCACCCCATCTTGACAGAAAAAAACAGAAATGTAGAAATTTTTGCAAATTTATTAAAAAAGAAAAACTGAATTAAAGCTGCAAGCAGCGATGGACGGGTCCTCGCATCCACGCTGGTCGGGGAATCCATGCATGTCCACCATGACTGAGAGTGTATGTCGGCCTCTGACTCGCATCTGGACCAGAGTCTGATCACACATGTAAAATTTCAGCCAGATTGGAGCATGTTCAGAGCAGTTATAGAGCATTTCCTGTCCATCCACCAGGTGGGGCTGCGACTGAGAGTGTATTTCAAACAGTGGATGTGATGAGGGTTGGACTCTGATCAGTCATGTAAAGTTTAAGGCTGATTGGAACATGTACAGGCTAATTATAAAGAATTTCCTGTCCATCCAACAGGTGGTGCTGCGACTGAGAGTGTATGTTGACCTATGGACATGATCAGGATTGGAGTCTGATTACACATGTAAAGTTTGAGGCACATCGGAGCATTCAGAGGATAGTTATACAGCAGCTGTTGTTTCATGGCGAACCATCAAAACTCTGATGGTCACCATTTGGTCACACCATTTGGCTTCTGGTTAAACTTTTGATAAATTTTCCAAACCAAGTCCTGCTGTGTGGACTGACAAAATTTCAGGTCTCCTGGAGTTATCCCCGAGGAGGTATTCACTCTCAAAAATGACAAAAATCATCAAAAATCTCACTATTAATCCAAGATGGCCGACTTCCTGTTGGATTTAGGGTATGGCTCCAAGAGGCTTTTTTGTGCGTCCTGATGTGCTCTATAGGCATCCTAAATTTTATGGATGTAATTGAAACGTGCTGGGGGAGCTATGTGTTAAAACATCTGCAGAGGGCGCTATAGCATGTGCAGTGCCGAGATGCATACGGTGTCATTCCTTGGGTCAATGGTGACGTGTGTGGTTATTTTAGTGAGTGTTGGAGTATTCGTAACCTGTCAAACAGCACTTTGTTTTGCATGATGATACTTGGTTGCTACGGCAACAGCGTTGCATCAAATGTCACATCCTTCACAGTGTGAGATTGTCAAGAGGTGAAGACTCGGCTGAGCAATTTCCAGCATGATATCACACAGTTTGGGGCCATTGTACCTGCAAATATAATGCCTTGAACTTACTGTTACCAACAGGTGGTGCTATGACTTCTTCAGAATTTATAAGTTTGGATGTGTTCAGACTGGACTTGGTGTCCATCATCTGAAGTTTGAGGCAGATAGGATCTTGTTCAGCTGAGATATGAATTGTTAAATTTTCATGGCGAAACATCAAAATTCGTTTTGCCACCACAGACACGCTCTTTGATGACAAGTCACCATTTTCACTGGAATGCATCATCAATGTGCTCAGGCTGTTGTTACCGCATTTGAGGTGAATATGATCAACTGGGTAAGAATAGGGCATGAAAGTGTAAATGATGTCTATTTCCTGAAACCACAAGGTGGCGCTATGACTGTCAATGAATATCCCTATGTGGATGACATCAGGACAGGACTGTCATCATACATGTAAAGTTTCAGGCAGATTGGAGCATGTTGAGAAGAATTAGACACCACTTCCTTTTTCATGGCGAAGGATCAGTATTTTGAGGCTCCGCCATGGCCACACCTTTTGGCTTCTGGCCGAGTTTTTGATAACTTTTCATCAGGAAGGTCTGGTGCATGTACTGGCCAAATTTCAGTTCTCTCAGACTTACCCCCTAGGAGTTATTAATTTTCAAAAATTGACAGCAAATTCAAGATGGCCGACTTCCTGTTGGGTTTAGGGCGTGGCTGTGATTGACTTTTTGGTGTGTCCTGATGTGCTGCATAGGCCCACCAAATATTGTAGCTGTAAATAAAACACTGTGGCAGTTGGCCTAATGACCACTTTTTCAATTTTGCAGGGGGCGCTATAGAGCTATTTTGCCACGCACATGCGCAACTCCCATAAAATATCAAATTTTTCGCCAGTCCTGATGTGCACGCCAAATTTCACGCGTTTTGGTATATGATAAGGCCGCCAAAAAGGCAATCCATTTGCCGGGAGAAAAAATTTACAGCAAATTCAAGATGGCCGACATCCTGTTGGGTTTAGGGCGTGGCTGTGATTGACTTTTTGGTGTGTCCTGATGTGGTGCATATGCCCACCAAATATTGTAGCTGTAAATGAAACATTGCGGCAGTTGGCCTAATGACCCCATTTTGAATTTTGTAGGGGGCGCTATAGAGCCATTTTGCCACACACATGCGCAACTCCCATAAAATATCAAATATTTCGCCCGTCCTGATGAACATGGCGAATTTCATGCGTTTTGGGGTATGATAAGGCCGCCAAAAAAGCACTTTGTTTTGCATGGCGATATTTGGTTGCTATGGCAACAGCATTGCATGAAATGTCACAGCCTTCACAGTGTAGGATTGTCAAGAGGTGAAGACTCGACTGACCAATTTCCAGCATGATATCACCAAGTTTGGGGCCATTGTACCTGAAAATATAAGGCCTTAAACTTACTATTACCAACAGGTGGCGCTATGACTTTTTCAGAATTTATGTGTGTGGATGTGTTCAGACTGGACCTGGTGTCCATCATGTGAAGTTTGGGCCAGATAAGATCTTGTTCAGCTGAGATATGAATCATTAAATTTTCATGGCGAAACATCGAAATTCGTTTGGCCGCCACAGACACGCCCTTTGACGACAAGTCGCCATTTTCACTGGGATGCATCATCAATGTATTCAGGCTGTTGTCACCGCATTTGAGGTGAATATGATCATGTAGGAATACTGCAAAGGCCCTGGAATTCCTGAGCTGATCAAAACTCAGATAAGCTCTCCCTCTCCAGCACTGACCAACACCCATCTCTATAGGAAGATTGAGACATTTGTATTTCTGTAGGTTTTCATTCACAGAAGGATGGAGCTCCTGTGAACATTTAAACCCCTGGAATAACTTTTTCTTTTTAAAAGACAATGACTTTCAATTATATGCTATGGATGTCTTGTTTAATGAACTTTCATGCTAAAATCCCTTTTCAGCTTTAGGAGACCCTCAGCCGGAGACGTCTCTGCATTCCACAGATCAGATAACAGGTCGTAAAACTTTATGGCTGAAGGCTGGAGTCACCCTCTCACTCTCTTTAACTGAAGGAACTAAACATCTTCAAAGTTCATATTTCTGAGATTTATTTTGTTCTTTCCTGATTACCAAACTTATAGTGACATTATGTTGAACATCATATCCAAAAATGACATTTATATGTTTTACAGAAGCCCAGATATCAAAATGCCTGGTTAACTGATCTCTCCCACAGGATTTTGGACTGAATTCCCTTATTAATCTCAGAATTTCCTCTCTATTTAGGTTGAATGATAACCATTGTATTTACTTATTACCAAATCTGACTTGTTGTTATATTTTCAATGTGATACATATTTTTAATGTCATAAACATGTAGTTATGAATGAAATAATTCACATGATATGAACATATGTATTAATCTACACATTTAGGAACATGCGTTTCACTTTCACACAACTGAATATGGTGAGATAGACAGATCGTGTTTTGCGCGTTTAATATCATATTTTAATCCATTCTGGATTCCTCTTTTTTCTCTACTCTGTGAGAACAAAGAGATTCCTAATTCCACCAGAGACTCGCGCCGAAAAGTTCTCTCTGTCCGCCCAGGTCCTCCCCTTAGCTGGACCCACAGATAAATTCAGCCGTAGCCCACGTCATTTCTTCCCTTTCTTCACTACCTGGGGAATCCATGACAGAGATTCCCATTATTTTCTTACCTAAAGCGTGTTTTTCCTATCTTTGAAATTCCCTCACCATCTAAGTTTGTTAACTATTTATCTCTTAATATTTTTGTAACTTAAGGAGACATTTTGCTCAATTTTAAACCGATGTTATTCATTTTAATCTGAAGAACAGATTCAGAACCAGCATTTATTTTTTCTTAATTTTGACAGTTTTTCATCAACACCCGTTTTTCTTGGCTAAAGCCTGAGAACCATCATTTTTAAGCCAAGCAACACTCAGCTGAGAACTCCGGAGACCTGCTGGATCAGGTCCATTTGCACAGAATCGATCAACTCGCGGCAGGACATCCAAGCGTGGCCATAACGACGACACACCGCTCCGAACCTGCAAGTCCAGACCGTGTACTGCTTCTCTGAAGGCCCGCAAGTCCCAGCCCCATGACGGTTCACTTCAAAATCCAGATGAACTTGCTCTGATTCCATTCTATGGGTGATGTACTAACCGCTTGGTCAATCAATTCATTTAATCAATTTATTCTTTTACAAATCATTAGAATTCTTAATCCAAATTACCAGTTACCTCGTCAGGTTAGCTCTGGCTAATCCTCACCATATTTCCGTCTCTCTCACACATACTTCCACATCTCTCACACACGCACACACCACACACACACTCCCACATTCCACACATGCACACACACACACACATCATATCTACATTGTATATAGTTCACTTGTCATTATTTTTCATAGAATAGTTAATAAATACCTCATTTTAGACCAAATTACAGTCTTGCGTTTCTTTGTGTAAGAATGTGGTCAATTTAACCGAGAATTCAAACCTTTTTGATATGAGATTGATCAAAATTTTTATGAATATTAATTTTTTTATTAAAATTTATTATTTCCCTAGGAATCTAGGGTGGTGCCCCAATTATTGATAACGAGAGCCATAAATCATAACGTAGTATCCCCTACAATCAACTGGGTAACAATAGGGCATGAAAGTGTAAACAATGTCTATTTCCTGAAACCACAAGGTGGCGCTATGACTGTCAATGAATATCCCTATGTGGATGACATCAGGACAGGACTGTCATCATACATGTAAAGTTTCAGGCAGATTAGAGTATGTTGAGAAGAATTAGACACCACTTCCTGTTTCGTGGCGAAGGATCAGTTTTTTGAGGCTCTGCCATGGCCACACCTTTTGGCTTCTGGCCGAGGTTTTGATAACTTTTCATCAGGAAGGTCTGGTGCGTGTACTGGCCAAATTTCAGTTCTCTCAGACGTACCCCTAGGAGCTATTAATTTTGAAAAATTGACAGAAAATTCAAGATGGCTGACTTCCTGTTGGGTTTAGGGCGTGGCTGTGATTGACTTTTTGGTGTGTCCTGATGTGGTGCATATGCCCACCAAATATTGTAGCTGTAAATGAAACATTGTGGCAGTTGGCCTAATGACCAGTTTTTGAATTTTGCAGGGGGCGCTATAGAGCCATTCTGCCACACACTTGCGCAACTCCCACAAAATATCAAATTTTTCGCCAGTCCTGATGTGCATGCCAATTTTCACGCGTTTTGGTATATGATAAGGCCGCCAAAAAGGCAATTCATTTGCCGGGAGAAAAATAAAAATAATAATAATAATTAAAGCTGCAAGCAGCGATGGACGGGTCCTCGCATCCACGCTGGTCGGCGAATCCATGCACGTTCACCAGGTGGCACTGTGACTGAGAGTGTGTGTCGGCCTCTGAATCACATCTGGACCAGAGTTTAATCACACGTAAAATTTCAACCAGATTGGAGCATGTTCAGACTAGTTATATAGCATTTCCTGCCCATCCACCACCAGGTGGCGCTGCAACTCAGAGTGTATTTCAAACAGTGGATGTGATGAGGGTTGGACTCTGATCACTCATGTTAAGTTTCAGGCTGATTTGACCATGTAGAGTCCAGTTATACAGCATTTCCTGTCCATCCAACAGGTGGCGCTGCAACTGAGAGTGTCTGTTGGCCTGTAGATGTGATCAGGATTGGATTGTGATCACACATGGAAAGTTTGAGGCAGATTGGAGCATGCAGAGGAGAGTTATACAGCAGTTGATGTTTCTAGGCGAAGCATCAAAACTCTAATGGTCGCCATGGCCACGCCATTTGGCTTCTGGTTAAACTTTTGATAAATTTTCCAAACCAAGTCCTGCTGTGTGGACTGACAAAATTTCAGGTCTCCTGGAATTATCCCCAAGGAGGTATTAACTCTCAAAAAAGAGAAAAATCATCAAAAATCTCACAATTAATCCAAGATGGCCGACTTCCTGTTGGGTTTAGGGCATGGCTCCAAGAGGCTTTTTTGTGCGTCCTGATGTGCTCTATAAGCCTCCCAAATTTCACGGATGTAGGTGAAACGTGCTGGGGGGGCTGTTTGTTAAAAATACTGTAGGGGGCGCTATAGCATGTGCAGTGCCGAGATGCATACAGTGTCGTTGCTTGAGTCGATGGTGATGTGTGTGGTAATTTTAGTGAGCATTGGAGTATTTCTAACCTGTCAAACAGCACTTTGTTTTGCATGGCGATATTTGGTTGCTACGGCAACAGCGTTGCATGAAATGTCACACCCTTCACAGTGTGTGATTGTCAAGAGGTGAAGACTCGACTGACCAATTTCCAGCATGATATCACCAAGTTTGGGGCCATTGTACCTGACAATATAAGGCCTTAAACTTACTATTACCAACAGGTGGCGCTATGACTTTTTCAGAATTTATGAGTGTGGATGTGTTCAGACTGGACCTGGTGTCCATCATGTGAAGTTTGGGGCAGATAGGATCTTGTTCAGCTGAGATATGAATCGTTAAATTTTCATGGCGAAACATCGAAATTGGTTTGGCCGCCACAGACACGCCCTTTGATGACAAGTCACCATTTTCACTGGGATGCATCATCAATGTGTTTAGGCTGTTGTCACCGCATTTGAAGTGAATATGATCAACCGGGTAACAATAGGGCATGAAAGTGTAAAAGATGTCTATTTCCTGAAACCACAAGGTGGCGCTATGACTGTCAATGAATATCCCTATGTGGATGACATCAGGACAGGACTGTCATCATACATGTAAAGTTTCAGGCAGATTGGAGCATGTTGAGAAGAATTAGACACCACTTCCTGTTTCATGGCGAAGGATCAGTTGTTTGAGGCTCCGCCATGGCCACACCTTTTGGCTTCTGGTTGAGTTTTTGATAACTTTTCATCAGAAAGGTCTGGTGCATGTACTGGCCAAATTTCAGTTCTCTCAGACTTATCCACTAGGAGCTATAAATTTTGACAAATGTACAGCAAATTCAAGATGGCCGACTTCCTGTTTGGTTTAGGGTGTGGCTGTGATTGACTTTTTGGTGTGTCCTGATGTGGTGCATATGCCCACCAAATATTGTAGCTGTAAATAAAACATTGTGGAAGTTGGCCTAATGACCACTTTTTCAATTTTGCAGGTGGCGCTATAGAGCCATTTTTCCACACATATGCGCAACTGCCATAAAATATCAAATTTTTCGCCAGTCCTGATGTGCACGCCAAATTTCACGCGTTTTGGTTCATGATAAGGCCCCCAAAAAGGCAATTCATTTGCCGGGAGAAATTAATTTTGACAAATTTACTGCAAATTCAAGATGGCCGACTTCCTGTTGGGTTTAGGGCGTGGCTGTGATTGACTTTTTGGTGTGTCCTGATGTGGTGCATATGCCCACCAAATATTGTAGCTGTACATGAAACATTGTGGCAGTTGGCCTAATGACTACTTTTTCAACTTTGCAGGTGGCGCTATAGAGCCATTTTGCCACGCACATGCGCAACTCCCATAAAATATCAAATTTTTCGCCAGTCCTGATGTGCATGCCAAATTTCACGTGTTTTGGAGTATGATAAGGCCGCCAAAAAGCCAATTTACTTTACGGGAGAAAAAAAAAAAATAAATAATAATAATAATAATAAACCCTAGGGTTTCAATAGGGTCCTTGGCACCGCTGGTGCCTTGGACAGTCGGTGCCCTGGCACCGCCTGTCCTTCGCACCCTCGGTGCTCGGACCCTAATTAAAGCTGCAAGTAGCATTGGGCGGGACCTCGCCCTGCCCCCATGCGCGGTCGGCAAGCAAGTGCTGTCCGTGACCGAAGATGAAAGCCAGAGGAGTTCCTCTGCCGGAATATTGTACGGTTTCGGAGGAGACAATGTTTAAAGGGTTTGTATATTTCAGGTCATAGCGCCCCCTACATTGAAGATAGCTCAAATCCATCCACAGGTTTTCGTAGAGCTCGAGCGGACGAATGCGTGAGTGGTGGTTGCATGTCTCTACAGCATTCCTGTGCAGGGAGCTGAGGTTATTTGTGATTTTTGAAATTTTCGTGTCCCTAGGTGGCGCTATAGAGTTTTTCCAGAATTTGTTTTCAGAATATTGAAATTTTTGCGTGAACCGACGTGCCTGCCAAATTTCATAAAAAGTTATGCACGTTTAGGGGGTCAAATTAAGCGAAACGTGCGGGAATGATAATAATTAAAGCTGCAAGCAGCATTGGGCAGGACCTCGCCCCAAGGGTTTGAATAGGGTCCTAGTGGTGCCTTGGACAGTCGGTGCCCTTGCACCGCCTGTTCTCGGCACCCTCAGTGCTCGGACCCTAAATATCACATGGTCATAAGTATTCAGACCTTGTGCTAAGTATTGAGTAGAAGCACTCTTTTCAGCTAGCACAGCCATGAGTCTCCTTGGGAATGACGCAACAAGTTTTTCACACCTGGATTTGGGGATCCTCTGCCATTCTTCCTTGCAGATCCTCTCCAGTTCTGTCAGGTTGGATGGTGAACGTTGGTGGACAGCCATTTTGAGGTCTCTCCAGAGATGCTCAATTGGGTTTAGGTCAGAGCTCTGGCTGGGCCAGTCAAGAACGGTCACAGAGTTGTTCTGAAGTCACTCCTTTGTTATTTTAGCTGTGTGCTTAGGGTCATTGTCCTGTTGAAAGGTGAACCTTCGGCCCAGTCTGAGGTCCTGAGCCTCTGGAAGAGGTTTTCCTCCAGGAGATCTCTGTACTTGGCCGCATTCATCCTTCCTTCAATTGCAACCAGTCGTCCTGTCCCTGCAGCTGAAAAACACCCCCACAACATGATGCTCTCACCACCATGTTTCACTGTAGGGATTCTATTGGGCAGGTGATGAGCAGTGCCTGGTTTTCTCCACACATACTGCTTAGAACTAACACTAAAAAGTTCAATCTTGGTCTCATCAGACCAGAGAATCTTATTTCTCATAGTCTGGGAGTCCTTCATGTGTTTTTTTTTTTGGCAAACTCTATGCGGGCTTTCATGTGTCTTGCACTGAGGAGAGGCTTCCGTCGGGCCACTCTGCCATAAAGCCCTGACTGGTGGAGGGCTGCAGTGATAGTTGACTTTTTGGAACTTTCTCCTATCTCCCGACTGCATCTCTGGAGCTCAGCCACAGTGATCTTTGGGTTCCTCTTTCCCTCTCTCACCAAGGCTCTTCTCCCACCATTGCTCAGTTTGGCTGGACGGCCAGGTCTAGAAAGAGTTGTGGTGGTCCCAAACTTCTTCCATTTGTGGATTATGGAGGCCACTGTGCTCTTAGGAACCTTGGGTGCTGCAGAAATTCTTTTGTAACTTTGGCCAGATCTGTGCCTTGCCACAATTCTGTCTCTGAGCTCCTTGGGCAGTTCCTTCGACCTCATGATTCTCATTTGCTCTGACATGCACTGTGAGCTGTAAGGTCTTATATAGACAGGTGTGTGCCTTTCCTAATCAAGTCCAATCAGTTTAATTAAACACAGCTGGACTCCAGTAAAGAAGCAGAACCATCTCGAGGAGGATCAGAAGAAATGGACAGCATGCGAGTTAAATATGAATGTTGCTGCAAAGGGTCTGAATACTTATGACCATGTGATATTTCAGTTTTTCTTTTTTAATAAATTTGCAAAAAATTCTACATTTCTGTTTTTTTCTGTCTAGATGGGGTGGTGAGTGTACATTAATGAGAAATAAAATTAATTTTTTTTGATTTTGGCAAATGGCTGCAATGACACAGAGAGTGAAAAATTTCAAGGGGTATGAATACTTTCCGTACCCACTGTATGCCATGTTGAAGATGGAATGGAAATGTTATTGGTCTGATCAAGTAACATTTTTTCATATCTTTCATGAAATTGTGATCAAGGTGCTCTTTCAGATACGACACCAACAAGCTCAGATGCCATCAGATTTACAAAAAGAAAACGCATGTTTTAGTTAAAACGTCTGCTGCAAAATAAATGAACAAGAAAAGCACTCAGAACGTGGTACACAGCCAAGGCTGCTCAATCTTTGTATCATTTCCAACAGATGAAATCTTAAATTTTATCTACTCTGTCGCATTCCTTGGCGGGATATCAAAGGAAACAGTAAAACTCAAACCTGCCAGTGAGGTAAAGAAACTGGACTTATACAATGCAACTGGAACTGTCTGTATTTAAGTTCACTCCAAATGAAAGTAAAAAAAGGAACGTTCCTTTGCATTGTCATTTGTATAACTGCATCATTATACTTCTTTTGCTACAAATGTCAGTGCCAACTGTCTGGCAATTACTGGTAAGCACAATAAAAACATTTCATAAAATCTCATTTTTCCACATGGTATTTTTACAGTATTATATACTTATTTGTTTGCTCTTGAAATAAGAAAGGTTTAAGTTTCAGTATTAAAAAGCCCTACATCTTCATCTCCATACACTCCCACTTCCCTTGTTTGGCCTGTTCCCCCCTTTTTTTAAAACTATATTAATTAGCAGTTAGTCTGCATAGACATATCTACCTAAATATGCCAGGGTGTATCATAACATAGTGGTGCCACACTGAATCTTATTGTGTCTCACTAAATGACAATCATTTAAAAGCAGTTAGCTTTTTATTGAGGTGTTGTAATTTTGCTGCTTCATGAATGAATGTAGAACTATACACATACGACCACAGACTCATGGTGTGCTGTGGCAAACACCATCAGCAGCAAGTTTTTAGTAGCAGCCTCAAACAGTTAACAAGGACACAATAAATGCATAAAAGATCCTGTAGACAGTTTGTAAGGAAGTGGGCTGGAATATCAAACAGTGTTATGTCTTAAATAGGGAAGACTACAAGATCAAAAGTAAAATTTTAAGTCGGCAGAATGAGCCCTCTGTGGATTGATGTCTGCCACCGTGAAACATCAATACTACACAGTTGTTGACCTGCAACAAAGATGGCTTGTTTGTGTTGAAGACTGACACCAGGAAGTCAAGACTGAAGGAAAGTGATCTACGCACACACACACACTTCATCCCCAATATAAGCCAAACTTTAAATTAACATGAAGCCATTTTACTTTGTTAATAAACAGGCCAGTCCTCACAAAGTGACTGTGTAAACAACCTAAGTCCCGTAGGTAACACACAAAAAAATCATTCCATGAATTCTGTTTAGCTTTTGCAAAACATTTTATCTCTTTATTTTCTGCTAGATAATTTAGCAAGCGACTGTGTCACAAGTTAAAAGGCACCTACTGTAGCAGAAACGGTATGCCCTGCGACGCTGATCGTGGGGGCTGGTTGGTTGCAGAGGCCCTGTGGATGCAGCACTCCCAGCCCTCCATACCACGTCATGTGAGCCTCCCTCTCTTGGTGCAACACTAGCCTGTCGTACAATTCCAGATCCTGGGGAGCCAGCAGACTCCTCACCTCAGACAACATGGACAGCTGGGAAGAACACGAGCAGAAAACAAACAAGACAACAACATGAGAGCACATGTGAGGTTAGGAGCAGAGTATCAATACAAACAGCTGCTGCAAACTGCTGTACCTTAGCATGTGTGTTGAAAAGCTCAAACAGAGCCATGACCAGGGGCTCCACTCCTATGTGTTCGTCTTGGTACTCCTGCAGGTAGTAAGCCATGGTCTGCCTCTCTGTCTCTGTCAACAACATGTAAGCCTGCTCCTCCAGAGACACCTGAGCACCAGGCGGTCCCACACCTCTGCATGCTGATGGCTAGATGGACAGAGAAGTTACAAGTGAGAAAAAAAAAGCCCCCCCAAAAAAATAAATAAATAAAGCGACTAAATGAGAGTCACATGCTGACAGGATGAAGAGAGTTATGTAATTCTTTAAGGCTAGAAACATGAAGATGGGAAATCTTCCGATGCGTGCATGCCTTCCAATCCTCTCTCATTCTGTACATAAACAGCAGTGGCTGACCTCATTACACACAATAAAAAAGCACCACTTCAAACCTGCAGGGCCAGTCAGTCAGGACTTGTTTGCATTCATGTATAAGCAGCTTCACTATGGAGTGACTCTCCTCACTATTGGTAGATTGACTTTCAGCAAGGACCGGTGAATACTTCAGGCTCCATGCAGCTGGCAAAGTGTTAGCTGTGTTCATTTTCTGTCTTTCAGAAATGATGGTCTAACGGCCTGTGCATGACATGCTCCTGCAACAGCTAAAGAGACACGACCTGCCACAGGAGCTGCTGATCCAGTTCTACACTGCAGTCATCCAGTCTGTCCTGTGCACCTCTGGATCAGTCACACAGCAGGACAGAAACAGACTACAGCACACTGCAGAGAACATCACTGGAGCCCCCTGCCCTCCATCCAGGAACTGTTCAACACTAGAACCAGGAAAAGGGCACGGAATACCATCGGAGACCCCACCCACCCATAAACTGTTCTCCCCTCTCCTCTCCGGCAGGCGCTACAGAGCCATGTACACAAAAACCTCCAGCTGCAAGACCAGCTTCTTCCCCTCTGCCATCAATAATAAACAGCTGAGCCATTCCTCCACACCTGTGCAATATACAACATGCCAATGAATATGTACAGAATTTTTGCACTAACAGCATTATCTGCTTTTTGCACTGCATTATCACTCGAGCAATTATCATTTTGCGCTACTGTGTTTATATATTCCTTTCTAGCGTTGTAAATATCTGTTTGTATTGTTTTATATTTATTGTTATTACCACTATTTTTCCCTCTTCTTCTTTCTGCAGTTTTTTATTATTCTCTATTATTCTCTTAAAGCTGATTCTGATTCAACCATGAGGCTTGCACAGTTTAGTGAAAATGAAACTCAAATGAAACATACTAATTTACACTATATGAGACTTTCAACAAGAAAGCTAGTTTATTTGCTTAAAAAAAAAAAAAAAAAACATGTTTGACTGTAGACACTGACACCTGTGTTCCAGCAGTGATAATTTTGGTGTCTGTAGCTGCTTTAAATAGCTCAAAGTGATTTTTCTGATTTTTTTCAAGTCAATTATTTACTCTTTCAGATCTCTGCTGAGCTCCTCAAACTTTCCCACTGCAGCGTTTATGGCTTCGTCTGATGAATGCATCAAATGGGCTTTCTCTAAATTGGTTCAGAGAGGTCCGCAACTGTCAATTGTAATCACTCACAAAAAGTTAAGAAGGTAAAAGGCCATGCCACTAAGAAAAAATAATTAACCCTGCTATTCTTTCAGTTAAAATAACAATTCAAATTGCTGTATATATAATTTTGACCCAGCAGCTAAATAAAAAAAGAGGTTCCCTGAGCCATGAAACATTATCAATTTACTAGTGAAGACTGGAAGAAGGTATGATGGACTGATTAATCAAAATTTGAAATCTTTGGTTCATCACGCAGCATTTTTGTACCCCGTTGAGCAGGAGAAAGGATGATTCCTCAGTGTGCAACATCAACTGTCAAACATGGAGGAGGAAGCGTGATGGTCTGGGGCTGTTTTACTGGATACAAGGTCGGTGACTTGTAAAGAATGAGAGGAACCCTGAATCAAAATGGCAAACACAGCATTTTGCAGCGCCATGCAAAACCCTCTGGTATGTTCTAGTTGGTCAGGGGTTCATCCTACAGCAAGAAAATGACCCAAAACATCAGTCCAAGCAATGCCAGAACTACATTAAAAAAAAGGAACCAGATGTTAAGCTTGAAAACATGAAGTGGCAGCACAGTCTCCAGACTTAAACGCCATGGAGCTGGTTTGGGATGAACTGGACAGGAGCTTGAAAGCAAAGCAACCTACAAGTGCCACACATTTATGGGATGTTCTGCAATAAAGTTGGGAAGAACCTTCTGAAGAATATTTGATTTCTCTCGTGGAAAGAATGCCACGAGTGTGTTCAGCTGTTATGTCTGCCAAAGGTGCTGCTTTGATGACTCAAAAGTTTAGAATACATTTTAGTTTCTATTTTTTAAATTCATGTGTTTATTTGTTCTATGCTTTCATTTCAGAAAAATTATGGATGTCAATGAGACATTAACATAGATAATTTCCACTAAAAAAAATGGAAAAATTGAGGTGTTTTAATCTTTTAACTGGTAGTGTACATACATACATACATACATACATACATATTATTTTTATGTGTTGTTTTTGTGGTCTCATTTGTGTTGTTTGTCGATTTTTTTTGTCACTGTAACTTTTTGTCAAATTTTGTGACTCTTTTTGTTGCTTGCTTTTGTTGTTTTGTACCTCGTTTTTGCCATTTTGTGTCTCATTTTTGTAATATTTTGTCTTTTTTGTTGTTGTTTTTTGGTCTCACTTTTGTTGTTTTGAACATAAAGTAAAACATCATTCAGTTCCAAGTACCTTTGATTAAATGTTTTGTTCCTTTGTAGACACAATGTGTAAATGATAAACTGAGGCATAGTGTTTTTGAAATTGAACTTATTTTTCTAAAGAAATTTCAGGTTGTTCATGATGTTTTGTAAAAAAAAAAAAAAAAAAAAAAATCCTTAAATCTGAACATTTTCGGAAATGGAATGAGTGGAATTCAGAAAAGATTTGGAGCCGTCATTATGTATAGGTTATTATGCTCTGATTTTACTGGCTTAAAGAGGCCCCTGAACTAAAATGAGTTTGACACCGCTGAACTAATGTAATAATATTTACACACACACACACACACACACACACACACACACACACACACACACACACACACACACACACACACACACACACACACACACACACACACACACACACACACACCTTAATTCATTGAGCCAATCATTTCACCACAAGACACTGCCTTCATTTTGGCCTTTGGTAAGCAATGTATAAGGCCTTACAATTAATTACTGCTAATGAAGTCCACTGTCTGCAAAGTTTTGTCATTTTAACTAGTAAAAGTACCCTTGAGAAGACTGCTACCTGAATATTTAATGTGGGATCAAAAAAATCTTTCCCTCATGCTGTTTGATTGGCAGCGGTACCGTTAATTCAAAGCAAGTCAGTTATTATGGAAAGCACTTGATATATAGTCAAAGTGAAATCACAGTTAATGCTGTTATAGGATTTTGTTGATTTTATTCTAAGTCTAAACTTGTTAGCTTAATCAGACTGCAGCTCCACTAGTATGTACAAACCTGAAAAGGAAAGAAAACAAATGCATAAATGCACAGCTGCCATTCTTACCTTTCCTAATACAGGAGTAGCTCTGGCTGAAGATGGTCTGTGAGAAACACCAAAACAGAAAGCAAAGCTTAGCATGTTTTTAGATACATAATCTCTCCTTATAGTCATCTTTCAACCTGAACTGAGAACAAAAAAAACATCAACATAAATTCTGTTCTATTTCCATTTACTGTGCATCATTAAGAATACAGCAATATCCCAGCCTAGCCTGTCCGAGGTAGAGCTACAGCAACACAACTTTAAAGCCACCTTGTATGACTTTCAAGGCAGCAGCAGGCACAGAAATTCATACCTCCCCAAATTTTCGATCAGGGCCAGGGCCATTAGGCCTGGGAGATAGATGGATGAGGGAGAGAAGTGAAAGAGAGAGAGGTGGGTCTCAGTATATTGTTGTGCTGTCAAATGCAATCCACCAGTGCAGGGTAAGGTTTTTATGTGATGGCCCCCAGCCAGGGTCCCTCTCAGTGATAAGAGATCACATTCGATGAGATTTGCTAACACAAAACCTTATGGCAGTGTTTCTGTTAATAGTTTTAAATTTGATTTGATTGGTTTTATTCATTTATTTGATCAGCAGCCATGCAATTAACATACGTGATGTATTACATATAGAGTGTATCACATTAGGCCAATTTTCAACTCCAGTCCCTGTTTGGGCTTTTCAGTAGGAGGAGTTAGAGGACCAACAACACCAATAAAAACAGCACAGACAATGTTATAAACCTATAACCTTCCCACACACGCATACACACACACACGCATACACACACACACACACACACACACACACACACACACACACACAATGACGCAATCCAATGTGACTGACAGATTTGAAAATAATTTGAGAACCAGAATAGAATAACCAGTGAGTGACAAAGCATGCCCTGAAATGACCGTCTAAATGATATAATTAAAATTCAGATCTACATTAATTCAGTTCTTGTTGCTTTAAAACATGGTTAGGGACCAAAAGAATAAGAGAGATGACTCTCTTCAGCTTTCTCATAGACTGTATAATAAATGTGGACCTAGCAACTGGCTCCAAAAATGAAGCCTAACCGGAAGTGTGAAAGACTTGCAGTACCACACCGTCTGACAGGGGCACAGCACAGCACAGCACAAGTCGGTAAATGTGTGCGGGAAGAGAGTCTCGGCTCTCAGTCAGTCTGACCAATCACTGCTCTCCGACTCCACCCTCTACGAATCTATTTTCGTCTCTGGCTCCAAAAATCCAAGATGCCAACCAGGAAGTAGCAAAATCCCGGCTTCATTTCCTCATTGCATAAAGCAACGGGTGACGTCACGGTAGCTACATCCATTTTTATTATACAGTCTATGGCTTTTTGAAGCAGGTCCAACTTGTAGGACTGAGTAGGCCCAGAACATTTTGGAGAGGTATATTTCATCTGGTTTGGGAGCACAAGAGGATCCCTCAGGAACCACTGAAAAAGTTACCTGGCCAAAAGGACGTCTGGCATACCTGCTGGAGTAGCCTGCTGCTAATGAGCGTCAGAGAAAAGATGGATGGCTTATACTATTTTATTAAGTTTACTGTGAAAGCAAACCCAAAATGAACACTGTTGATAAGTTTAATAGCTCAGCAACCACGTTACTGCAGCAGAGATAATCTGAGTGTACTTGATGCAGCAAGTTAAGTGGAGTATCACAGAAAGTGGGCATGTTTTTAGAATAAAAGGAATGGCACTAAACTGGTTTAAATCATATTTATCAGACAGATTCCAGTTTGTTCATGGTAACAATGATTCTTCCACCTACACTAGAGTTGGTTATGGAGTTACACAGGCTTCTGTATTAGGACCAATATTATTTACTTTGTATATGCCCAGTGGCGGCTGGTGGGGAAATTTGTTGGGTGGGCTAACAAATGCATAATAACGATTAAATGGTTAACACAGCTAGAAAAGCAACATCACCTATGATACACACAGTTACATCAATTACAGGTACACTATACTTTTTTAGTGCTCTAAATCAACACTCTCTCTCACTCACTCACTCCCTCTCTCTCTCTCTCTCTCTCACACACACACACACACACACCCACCCACACCACTACAAAACATGTTCCAACTGCAACAACTGCCCACAGATAGCCTGCTGCAACTGTCTTATTACAACTGTTTGGCGACATGTAGTGCAAAACACGCCTTCAGTATGACAGATGACCTCAGCAAAAACAAGGTGTCACAGTCCTTTAACAGGTCAACATGGGCCTACCTTATTTGAAAAGAAGCTCACATCGACAGCCGATGTGATCCCAGTCTCTTAACTTCCAGCTTTTCCTCCAAAGACATTGAGGAAAATGGACATGAAAGCAAATAATCCACCTCATTCATGCTAACACCCGCCATAGCTTAACCTTTTCTCACTGTGTCAAAGGCCTGTGGGCTGACTGAACTTAGCCCAAATGATCAGTAAATCACGGGGGCGGGATATGACACCTATCAATCACTTAGAAGAACGAAATGAATGAAAGTGGACTGTATCTCCTGGGGCTGTAAAAAATAAGCCCATTTAGAGATATTCTATTTTTTTCTTTTGACTGATTGGTGCTGTTGCTACCTTTGTTTTCACCTAAACTTAAAACGATCTGTTGTAAGTTATTTAAAAAATATTTTTCTCATCTTTTTTTGTGTTGGCCTGGGAGGGCTTAGCCCTGTTAGTCCATTTATACCAGCCCTCCCTGTATATGCCCCTTTTAGGCAATGTTATTAGGAACCACTGCATAAATTTCCGTTGCTATGCAGATTACATTCAGCTATATTTGTCTGTGGAACAAATCCGTGAGCCAAACTCCAGGCATGTCTGAAGGACAAAAGGCCTGGATGACCTATAATTCTCTTCGATTAAATTCAGACAAAACTGAGGTTACTGTATTTGGCCCTAAATACCTCTGAAACCAGACCGTTACTCTAGATGGCATTGCCTTACCCTCCAGTTGTACTGTAAGTCTTGGAGTTATATTTTAAACAGATTTTTTTTTGTCTTTTATTGATGGGGTAGTGACAGACAGACAGGAAAGGAGGGGGAAGAGTAGGGGAAGACATGCAACAAAGGGCCACAAGTGGGAATCAGACCCAGGCCGCTGCATCGGTGACGAGACCATGTACATGGGTCGCCGCTTAACCCATTGAGCTATAGGGGAACCCAAGTTTTGGAGTTATTTTTAATATGTTTGATATGTCAATTAACATATAAAACAATTTTGTATTACAGCTTTCTTTCATCTGCATAAGGAACATCTTGTGTCAGAGTGATGCTGAAAAACTAGTCCATGAATTTATAACTTCTAGACTGGACTATTGTAATTAGTTATCAGGATGTATCAATAATTCTCTTGAAAACGTCCAGCTGATGCAAAATGCTGCAGCCAGAGTTCTGACGGGAACCAGTAGCAGAGATCATATTTCTCCTAGACTAGCTTCTCCTCATTGGCTCCCTGTAAAATCCCAGATAGAATTTAAAATCCTGCCTCTCACAAACAAAACTCTTAATGAACAGGCACCACTGTAGCTTAAAAACCTTATTGTGCCATATTATCCTAACAGAGCACCTCGCTTTCAGACTGCAGGTTTACTTGTGGTTCCAGAGTTTCCAGACATAGAATGGGAGGCAGAACCTTCAGTTATCAGCTATTACAATTCTAAAATTTCATTCAGCAGACGCTTTTATCCAAAGTGATGTACATTTGAGAGTAGATACAACACGAGCAAGGATGTAGTCAGGAGGAAACAACCTGGATAAGTGCCATAAAACAAGTTCAAGTGTGGTAAAATGACCATGTTATCTACAAGTAGTGAGGATTTTTCTTTTTTTGTTGTTGGTTTTGTTTATTTGTTTGCACTTTATCAAGTGCAAGAGTGTTCAATGAAGACCTGGGTTTTTAGTTTTTTCTTCAAGTTTGAGTGAGTGATCTCCTCTGTTGTGAAATCAGCTCCCAGTTTGGGTTTGGGGGGGTAGAGACCTTCTACTTTTAAGATTACACTTAAAACTTTCCTCTTTGATTAAGCTTATAGTTACGGCTGCTCGCGATCACCCTTAATTATGCTGCTCTCGGTTTTGTATATAGGTTTGTTTTTGTAAACAAGTATTCACAACCTTTACTCAACACTTTGTTGAAGCACCTTTGGCAGTGATTAGAGCCTCCAGTCTAGTTGGGTGTGATGATGCACGCTTGGCACACCTGGATTTGGAGAGTTTCTCCTATTCTTCTTTACATATCCTCTCAAGCTCAATAAGGTTGGACAGGAAGCATTGGTGCACAGCTATTTTCAGGTCTTTCCGGAGATGTTCAGTCGGGTTCAAGTCCGGGCTCTGGCTGGGCCACTCAAGGACATTCACAGACTTGTCCTGAAGCCACTCCTTTGTCATCTTGACTTTGTGTTTAGAGTCGTTGTCCTGTTGGAAGTGAGCCTTCGCTCCACTCTTAGTTTCAGAACAAGCAGGAGCAGGTTTTCATCAAGGATCTCTCTGTACTTTGCTGCATTAATTTTTCCCCTCAATTCTGATTAGTTTCCCAGGTCCTGCTGCTAAAAAACATTCCCACAGCATGATGCTGCCACCACCATGTTTCACTGTAGGGATGGTATTGGCAAGTTGATGAGTGGTGTCTGGTTTCCTCCAGGCATGACACTTGTCATTCAGGCCAAATAGTTTACTCTTGGTTTTATTCAGACCTGAGAATTTTGTTTCTTATGGTCTTAGAGTCATTTAGATGCCTATTGGCAGGCTATCATGTGCATTGTACTGAGGAGTGGCTTCTGTCTAGCCAGAAAGACCTCACTGGTGGAGTGCTGCAGAGATGGTAGTCCTTCTGGAAGGTTCTCCCATATCCACAGAGAAATGCTGGAGCTCTGGCAAAGTGATCATCGGGTTCTTGGTCACCTCCCTGACCAAGATCCTTCTCCCCCGATTGCTCATTTTAGCCAGGCGGCCAGCTCTAGGAAGAGGCTGGTGGTTCCAAACTTCTTGCTCTTCTGTGCTCTTTGTGGCCTTTAAAGCTTCAAAAATGTTTCTGTATCTTACCCCAGATCTACGCCTCAATACAATCCTGTCGGCAGACAATTCTTTTGACTTCATGGCTTGGTTTGTGCTCTGACATGCACTGTTAGCTGTGGGACCTCATACAGACTGGTGTGTGCCTTTCTAAATCATGTCCAATCAATTGAATTTAACACTGTAATGATCCCTGCTCTGGCCCCTAGTCTTCTCCTTTCTTCTTCCTCCTTGTCTCTCATTCTTTCTGTCTCTGTCATCTGTCTCTCTTGCCTCTCCATCACTCTTCCTGTGTTTCTCTCTCCTGTGTGTCTCTCTCTACCTGTCCCTCTGGCTTCCTCTGTTTGTATCCGACTGTCTCTGCGTCTGTCTGCCTGTCTCCCTCTCTCACTCGCCCTCTTGCTCTCCCTGCTTCGCCTGCCTGCACTCTGCTGATTACTGAATGAGTGTCAGCTGCAGTAATCAGCGCACTCAGGTCACCTGCCCACTACCTCACCTCCAGCTATTTAAACTCAGTTCATTTGCTCACTCTGGACCATGGACTGTCAGATCCCTGTTTCTTCCAGATTCACATTTCCACATGGACTCTGCTTTCCCCTTGGGTTTCCACCTGCCCTGCTTTGTCTCCAGACCCTGTCTTGGACTCAGCTCTTCCCTCGTGTTTCCATCAGTTCAGTCTCTGCTATCCAGCCTCTTGTTTTTCAACAACATAACAAAATGTGGAAGAAGTGAGGTGGTATGAATAGTCTTCCAGATGCACTGTATACTGTTTATCAGCATTACATATCACTCACTCCGTTTTCCCCCAGGTCCTGTGTCCCACCTTTGTTCTGTCCGTGGTTCTCTGGATCTCGAGCTACACGTCCCTGATCTTCGGCTGCTGGCTCCAACCTGCTACCCCAATCCCAAACCTTCCTGCTATGCCCACCCCCATCATCCCACCTCTCATCCCAGCCGGTTGAGGCAGATGGCTGGCTTCCCTGAGCCTGTTTTTTTTGTTGTTGTTGTTGTTGTTCCTTCCCACTGTCGCTCATAGGGACTCCAAAAGGCAGTTTTGGATTGCTGGGTTTTCTGTTCTCCATTTGTAAGGTATTTGTATGTATATGTATATGTATGTATTTGTAAGCCTTACTATGCTAAGCACTTTGAGATGATATATGTTGTGAATCATCAACATATTAATAAAATCTGTTCATGATTGAAAAAATCCAAAATCAACATTTTTAATTTCACTTTTAGGGTTTGTGGAATGTGTACATTAAGTTTCAGTATTGCTTTTTTTTGTTTGTTTTAAACTGCTAGTTGGACTAAGACTGGCTTGCAAACTAGTTTTAATGTCACAAATCCTGCTACAAGCCCATATGTTAAAATAATTTGTCTTCTGGTTTTAAACTTTAAACATTTTTCTGTACACTTGAATTCAACCATTCAAAAGTCAACCAGGACACTTTTTTGAGCAGGGTAAAAAAATGTAAGACTTTACAAGAAGCATAGCCCAGTTATCATTCACAAAGATGTCTCTGCACCAATCCCACTCAGTTGTAGCATTTCTTAACACACAAAGCTTTTCTTTAGCATCATGCACTCACCTTGAACTGCAGGCAGTGGTGTTGGTAACCGAGTTAGGACATGCTGTAGCGTTGGTCTCAGCTATGACCTGACTGCAGATCCATTTTGTCTCATCCACCATTGTGCGTGCATGAGGCAGGCGGCCCACGTCCCTCACTTTCACCAACAATTGGCACCCTGTTTTGAGGATGTTAACTGCCTCATCATGGGAGATGGTGACAAAGCTCTGACCGTTCACTTCCAGTATCTGATCACCCACCTGCAACAGATCATTTTAATTAGGAGCACTACATGCTCATTTGACCATCTAAACACAATGTAGATACTTAAACATCAGGGTAAGGCATAAAAGTGCTGCATGTGCCTCTTAGAATTCTGAACCTGCCAACAGTGACCCAGTGTTTCTGGCTATTTTGATGAAACAAAAATCATATAAAATTTTCTTTTAAGGCCATGTTTCATCATATAACTACAAAACACATTGTTTTCATTATTAGAGAAACAGCCAAGACGTGGCCAGATGCACCCACGATCCCCATTAAGTATTACATCTACCTGTACAGGGAGTTTAAAACAAACTGAATGAGGCTTATTTCATTTAAAAGTGTTGGGTTTAATGTAACACCACGCTGTGGTATCTGATCTGTTATATGTACTACCTAATAAGTTAGTAGTATAGAATCTGTTTTGTTTGTTCTAGTATCTTGTTATATGTAGTGTCTGCTCTGGTGTTTATGACCACAGATGGAATCTGCATTATATTCAACCCATGCCATGGGAAAGTGTTCTCCTGTTTACTGAGCCCTGTTGGAGGTGTTTTTATGAGGGTTCTTCTGTCCAAAACACTGATTTAGGGATTCTTCAGCTGTTGTAGACAAGGGGGAGTTGTTTGGGGATGCTCTCTGCTTTCCCCATATGGTAGGCAATAAAGAATCATTTGTTTTAACCCCTCCTATATGTTGAAAACCTATAAAAGTGATCGCTGGCTATTGTCAAGCAAGGAGGATTCAATTGGCCGGCTCCTTCCAGTCAGGTTCTGTCTGTACCGATGCTGCTCTTTCTTTTAATAAAATACTTTTAAAGAAAGTCAGTGTCACGGACATTTCTCCTTCACCTGCACATCACGGACACCAGAGAGAGAAACAACGACAAATTTGGCGTCACGAACAGGATCAGTGGCGGCGTTCTTCGACAGCCTGCAGCCCCTTGGTCGCTTTTCTCCGTCCTGGTACGACGTCAGGTGAGCTGGTTCTCACTATTATTGGGATGCTGATTTGCTCATGGGTGCTGTGGGGTTGTTGCTGACACGCTGCACTGTCAAGAATTTAGTGCACTGGTGTCCTGTGGTGTATGGGTGTTTGGAGCGATGTTCGGTCTAAATTGGGGTTTATTGCGCATGAAAAATGTGGGGAATAGAGTAGATAGAAAAAGTTGGGATAAGAGAATAAAAGTTGAAGAAAGAGAAATAGATGTTAGAGTGAAATGGTTAAATGTAGAATAGCAGAACTAGTAACAATGGAGCAAGCTAAAAGACCATGCAAGTGTAACAGGACAGGCCTGAATCTTGTTAACGGTAAGACATGAGGGAGTTAGACGCTTTATGTGAACGTTGGCTGAGTAGTCAAATTGGTGTTTAAAAATAAAAGAGGATAGAGTAGATTTACCTTTGGGGCCCAAAGGTCAATTGGCGAACTAAAATATAGAGAAGAAGGGATGAAAAGGAAAGAGAATAAGAGGCCTAAAGGAAAATAAAGGAAATAGGATAATATAGAGGAATGGAAAGCCGCAAATCTGGATTAAAAGCCCTCTTAGAGGCAGTTTAGTATACTGGCCGAAAAACCTATTATATGTGAGCACATGTAGTAGGTCAGTTCCATTAAAAGAGAAAGGGAACTGGGGGTGTAGATTTACTTTAGTCATAGATAAAGCACTTTAAAGTTCCGGCCATAGACGTGTGGTTTCCTAAAGTAGCTTTTTGGCTGAGTTATTTATGCTCCATGGTAGCACAAATTTAGGTAATAAGGAAAAAGAGAGAAAAAGAGAAAAGAGAAGAAGAGAAAAGGTGCGGCTGAAAGCATGCTTTTTAGGATATGTGTGAATGATTTGACTCTGGAGTCGGATGCTGATTGTGTGTTTGGGTGATGTTGGATAGGCCTATGTGTTTTATTTAGTGAGTTTGATTTGTTTGATTGTGTGATGAATGTGTGTGTTTTGTTCTGTGAGTTTGTGTGGCGCCTGTGTCTGCATTGGGGTCTGGGTCTGGAGTGCACGCCAGCCCCTCCCTGATGTGTGTGTGTCTTTGTGTGAGCTATATGTGTGTGAGAGAGATCTCTGTGGTGCTTGTTTGGGTGAAATTTGGCCAAAATGAGAGGGTTAAAATATAAATAAGCAGATGATGAATACATGAATAAAATAGGGGATATTACTAATTGAGTCGACTTGTGTAACTGATATATAAATATATATATATATATATATATATATATATATATATATATATATATACATATAGAATAGAATTCTTATTAAATAAATATAGAGAGGTTGTGATTGGTTATAGAAGAGTTAATGACATATAAGGAGAGTTTGCCATCCCAGTGTTGATACCTCGGATCCCTTCTGCAGGGGGACGTTTAGGAATTTGCTGGAGCCTTATGAGCCTTATAGGAGAACTGTTGTGAGCTGATAATACATATATATGAGTCTTATAGAGGATGTATATACATCTGAGAATTATATTTGAGCCTTTGTGGAGTCTGAGGAGGAGGAGAGACCAGTGAAGATATTCTGTGTGCATGAGCATGCGTAAATGCGTGATGATTAATGGTAACAGAGGAAGACATTTTCTGATGAAGTTTGTTAGAATTGGGGAAAATAGAGTCTGATTTCTATAGGGGTTAGTAGATTGGCTGATTGATTGGTGTGCAGTTTCTCTCTGTCTGTTGTTTATTTCTGCATGTGTGTGTGACTGCATTGGAGGAGACTGTGAATAACCAACGTGGAGTCTTATTGAGAATGATGATGCAGAACAGGGCTTGAGACTTATTACTCTGGTAATGAGGTGCTTTTTGCATGAGGTTAATTTGATTTTTAGAGGTAGTTGAGGTTAGATGGTCTCACTGTGAAGTCCAGTACAGACTGGAAGTGGTGGCTAAACTTAAGAGACTCTTAAGAGAAGTCATTTGTTGGGAACAATTAAAATGACTTAAATATTGACAAATATATGCAAATTGCAAGAAGTTGTTTTTGGTTTCATGAAACATTAACCTTGTGTTTGTTTTCTTTGTGTATCGTCTGGTGTGAGCATTGAGGAAGAGACTGAGATGATGGAATGCGTCTGAATTCCAATCCCCCAAAGAACTGATGAGAGGACAGCTGATGGTGCTCTACAGCCTGAGGTTGTGGATGACAACAAGTGTGGCTTCAACGTCATCAAGGCTAGTGTGCTTTTTTCCACAAACTCTTGCATTTACTCATGTGCACACACCTACTTATTTCTGATACTGGTGACATATGTTTAGTCTGTTTTTGCAGTAATACCAGGGGCCTATCATGAGGTTTCTTTTACAACCTGACTCAGATAGTTTTTAGTTTGGAGTTAAGGAAACACATGGGTGTACACATAGAGGGGATGTTTCACTGATTTGGGAAGAAGCTTGACAAGAGACTGAGCATCTGAGGCATTTAATTGATATAGATGATGATTAAACATTTGTAGAGAGGTTAATTTGGTTTAAATACTGTTGAGAGTTGTGGCTTTGATGCTGTGGAGTGTATAATGGGAAAGATGGATTGCAAAGTTAAGAGAAGGATTGCAGAAAGTGAAGAAAGTGGGTCCAGGAGAGGATGAGAGTGAGGATGGAGACAGTGATGGAGATTGAGGAAGTGAGAGACAGTGGGCTTTAAGGGAAGTTGAGAATAGGAAAGGAAGGGCATCAGAGAGGATGTGCCCAGTGACTGTCAGGAGACAGGCCTTGGCAGAATACAGAGATGTCAGACATAACGGAAAAGTTTCTGACTTTTCAAGATGGGGCGTATCTTTGGATTTCAAAACTGGAGGAGGTTTTGGTGGGGCACAACCTGCCATGAGAGACATCAAGCGGCTTTTGGCCAGTCTCCTGGGAGTTCCTGTGATGGAGGAACTTCTACAGCAAGCAGGTCTGAATAGTTATGTGGCAACTGCTGTAAATGATGCAGAGCTCTTTGCTGCCAGCAGATCTCGGGTGTGGAGAGCGTTGAGAGATACATTCCCAACAAACATACATCCTGATAAGATGTTGAGCGAGCCACTGGGTCCAGAAGAGAATCTGGGGGCCTATGTGTCTGGGGGCTCATCAGAAATGGAGAAATGTCACAGGAAATGACCCGGATGTGAACCAGAAGGAGAAATTCATTCTGTGGAGTGAAATACAGAGGGGCTGCCCCTACCAGTGAAGCAGCCAATAGTGACTGATCTTTCAGCAGATTGTTTAGTGTTGCACTCAGTGATAGGTTTATGATTACACAAGATTTCCATAAGGATTCAAACATAGTTTTCATTTTATTAATGGGTGCTGGAAGATGCTCAGTCTTTTGTGAAGTCTTTTGTTAAGTCTGTTGTTCAGTTTTTGTTCAGAGGGGCCATATGTGGGTGCATTTGCAGAATTGAGTATTAAAATAGCATTTAGGAGCCATTCGCAATTAGCAGTGTTGAGGTGTTTGGAAACAACAAATAAAAGTAACTAAGTAAAAAAGAAAGTAATGGTGTGTTGACATACTGCTCTGTTGACATCTGACAATATAGGGGTTCGAATTAGTTGATAGGGTGTCATCCAAATGAGCTGAGCGCAAAGGCAAAAATCCTATTTGTCTGTATCTGTAGATGTGGCAGTTCAGGTTTTAACTGTCAGATACACACGTGGACAAAATTGTTGGTACCCCTCAGTTAAAGAAGGAAAAACCCACAATTCTCACTGAAATCACTTGAAACTCAAAAGTAACAATAAATTAAAATTTATTGAAAATTAAATAATCAAAATCAGCCATCACTTTTGAATTGTTGATTAACATAATTATTTAAAAAAACAAACTAATGAAATAGGGCTGGACAAAAATGATGGTACCCATAACTTAATATTTTGTTGCACAACCTTTTGAGGCAATCACTGCAATTAAACGATTTCTGTATTTGTCAATGAGCGTTCTGCAGCTGTCAACAGGTATTTTGGCCCACTCCTCATGAGCAAACAGCTCCAGTTGTCTCAGGTTTGATGGGTGTCTTCTCCAAATGGCATGTTTCAGCTCCTTCCACATATGTTCAATGGGATTCAGATCTGGGCTCATAGAAGGCCACTTTAGAATAGTCCAACACTTTTCTCTCAGCCATTCTTGGCTGTTTTTGGCTGTGTGTTTTGGATCGTTGTCCTGTTGGAAGACCCATGACCTGCGACTGAGACCAAGCTTTCTGACACTAGGCAGCACATTTCTCTCCAGAATGCCTTGATAGTCTTCAGATTTCATCGTACCTTGCACACTTTCAAGACACCCTGTGCCAGATGCAGCAAAGCAGCCCCAAAACATTACTGAGCCTCCTCCATGTTTCACCGTAGGGACAGTGTTCTTTTCTTCGTATGCTTGGTTTTTGAGTCTATGAACATAGAGTTGATGTGCCTTACCAAAAAGCTCCAGTTTGGTCTCATCTGTCCAAAGGACATTCTCCCAGAAGCTTTGTGGCTTGTCAACATGCATTTTTGCAAATTCCAGTCTCGCTTTTTTGAGTTTTTTTTCAGCAGTGGTGTCCTCCTTGGTCGTCTCCCATGAAGTCCACTTTGGCTCAAACAACGACGAATGGTGCGATCTGACACTGATGTACCTTGGCCTTGGAGTTCACCTTTAATTTCTTTGGAGGTTGCTCTGGGCTCTTTGGATACAATTCGAACGATCCGTCTCTTCAATTTGTCATCAATTTTCCTCTTGCGGCCACGTCCAGGGAGGTTGGCTACCGTCCCGTGGGTCTTGAACTTCTGAATAATATGAGCCACTGTTGTCACAGGAACTTCAAGCTGTTTAGAGATGGTCTTATAGCCTTTACCTTTAAGATGTTTGTCTATCATTTTTTTCGGATGTCCTGGGACAATTCTCTCCTTCGCTTTCTGTTGTCCATGTTCAGTGTGGTACACACCTTTTCACCAAACAGCAGGGTGACTACTTGTCTCCCTTTAAATAGGCAGACTGACTGATTATGAGTTTGGAAACACCTGTGATGTCAATTAAATGACACACCTGAGTTAATCATGTCACTCTGGTCAAATAGTTTTCAATCTTTTATAGAGGTACCATCATTTTTGTCCAAACCTGTTTCATTAGTTTGTTTTTTTTAAATAATTATGTTAATCAACAATTCAAAAGTAATGGCTGTTTTTGATTATTTAATTTTCAATAAATTTTTATTTATTGTTACTTTTGTGAGTTTCAAGTGATTTCAGTGAGAATTGTGGGTTTTTCCTTCTTTAACTGAGGGGTACCAACAATTTTGTCCACGTGTGTATAGACTACAAATGCCATCTGTATAAAGAGCAGATGCTGGCCTATACAAAAGCTTTCTAATGTGTAGGAGCTTATACGGTAACTGTACCAACAATAAGAAGTAACACAAAAAGATTTCTGAATGAGACCTATTATAGGCTTAGGGTACTACTTAGTGCTCTAAAATGTAAATGGTCACAGTCAAGTGTAAATGTTCTATTAAAATCTTTAGCTTTGGTGTCAGTCAGAATTAATTTGAAGCATTATCAGTAATGTTTCTGATTTGACCTTATGTCTGTTCTGTCTTTCATGATTGAGTGCTTTTTAAGAGAAGAAGCAGGGAAGCAATTCCTTCTGGAAGCAATTCCTTCTGGAGTGTGTATGTTCCTCCATACTATCCAAGAGGGAATCTGTGTCATTATCTGCCAGCGACCAGAGGACTCATTTCATGAATTAAATGATTAAACTGAATATTTCAAAATGTATATTCCTATTATGTAAAAAATCATATAATAGATAATATGTAAATAAATTAGAATCTATTTGTTGTTTATTTGCTTATGTTTGCACACTACACTCAATTAGAAGTTGAACCAAAATGAAATACAGTATTCAGGAATCTTTCACAAATATTTACTTTGAGCAAATTATCTGTTTTGGTAAAATAATTTGTTTTTGAGGCAGGAAAAAATGGGCTGTGTGTTTTTTCTAAACAAATGTAGCTACAAATACTAATGGAATGCTGCATACAATTGTTGTTGAATTTTAAAAACTAAAAATACTGCAGCTTTTTTTTCTTTTACAGAAATCATGCATGCACATCCTAGTAGAAAGTCAGAGTAATCTTATTGTAGGCTACGTGTTCAGGTTTTAATGAACACTTTATTGAACACTAAGGAGACATATAGCATGCATTGGTATACATGCATGATAAGAGAAACATAGATGTTACAAAGTACAAGCCAACATTGAAATTGATTCATAAGTGTACTGTCATGGTGTAAGGCTCTGGTATTAAATACACTCCATATATAGCTGGTAGTAAGATGCAGACAGTGTATAGATAAACATACACACGTGGACAAAATTGTTGGTACCCCTCAGTTAAAGAAGGAAAAACCCACAATTCTCACTGACATCACTTGAAACTCACAAAAGTAACAATAAATAAAAATTTATTGAAAATTAAATAATCAAAATCAGCCATCACTTTTGAATTGTTGATTAACATAATTATTTAAAAAAACAAACTCATGAAATAGGGCTGGACAAAAATGATGGTACCCATAACTTAATATTTTGTTGCACAACCTTTTGAGGCAATCACTGCAATTAAACGATTTCTGTATTTGTCAATGAGCGTTCTGCAGCTGTCAACAGGTATTTTGGCCCACTCCTCATGAGCAAACAGCTCCAGTTGTCTCAGGTTTGATGGGTGTCTTCTCCAAATGGCATGTTTCAGCTCCTTCCACATATGTTCAATGGGATTCGGATCTGGGCTCATAGAAGGCCACTTTAGAATAGTCCAACGCTTTTCTCTCAGCCATTCTTGGGTGTTTTTGGCTGTGTGTTTTGGATCGTTGTCCTGTTGGAAGACCCATGACCTGCGACTGAGACCAAGCTTTCTGACACTAGGCAGCACATTTCTCTCCAGAATGCCTTGATAGTCTTCAGATTTCATCGTACCTTGCACACTTTCAAGACACCCTGTGCCAGATGCAGCAAAGCAGCCCCAAAACAATACTGAGCCTCCTCCATGTTTCACCGTAGGGACAGTGTTCTTTTCTTCGTATGCTTGGTTTTTGAGTCTATGAACATAGAGTTGATGTGCCTTACCAAAAAGCTCCAGTTTGGTCTCATCTGTCCAAAGGACATTCTCCCAGAAGCTTTGTGGCTTGTCAACATGCATTTTTGCAAATTCCAGTCTCGCTTTTTTATGAGTTTTTTTCAGCAGTGGTGTCCTCCTTGGTCGTCTCCCATGAAGTCCACTTTGGCTCAAACAACGACGAATGGTGCGATCTGACACAGATGTACCTTGGCCTTGGAGTTCACCTTTAATTTCTTTGGAGGTTGCTCTGGGCTCTTTGGATACAATTCGAACGATCCGTCTCTTCAATTTGTCATCAATTTTCCTCTTGCGGCCACGTCCAGGGAGGTTGGCTACTGTCCCGTGGGTCTTGAACTTCTGAATAATATGAGCCAAGCTGTTTAGAGATGGTCTTATGCAAACATCTTACCTTTAAGATGTTTGTCTATAATTTTTTTTTGGATGTCCTGGGACAATTCTCTCCTTCGCTTTCTGTTGTCCATGTTCAGTGTGGTACACACCTTTTCACCAAACAGCAGGGTGACTACTTGTCTCCCTTTAAATAGGCAGACTGACTGATTATGAGTTTGGAAACACCTGTGATGTCAATTAAATGACACACCTGAGTTAATCATGTCACTCTGGTCAAATAGTTTTCAATCTTTTATAGAGGTACCATCATTTTTGTCCAGGCCTGTTTCATTAGTTTGTTTTTTTAAATAATTATGTTAATCAACAATTCAAAAGTAATGGCTGTTTTTGATTATTTAATTTTCAATAAATTTTTATTTATTGTTACTTTTGTGAGTTTCAAGTGATTTCAGTGAGAATTGTGGGTTTTTCCTTCTTTAACTGAGGGGTACCAACAATTTTGTCCACGTGTGTATCAAGTATAGTGAGGGCAATGCAGAGTAGATTGGTGGAAATGAGCAGCTGGAGGCAGTGAGCTGGAGGAAGGTCAGCAGCAACATCCCCCAATGATAATAATGGAGACTAGACCAGTTGGTGGGACAGCAACCACAGATCAAAAGTGTCCTGCTATGCAACCACGGACACTCAGAGAAAGGACACAGGGGGACACAGAGTGAATGCCATGCAATAATAGTATATATATTGTAAATATATAGGTATTGAGAGAAAGGTTCAGTGCATCAAAAGAGGTCAGCCTATACCTATATCAAGGTAGATAAAGACATAACTAAGGGATGTTGAAGAGGAAGTAAGTTGTGCTCCATACATGCGGACTCCAACTGACCCCCTCAGGGTCACCCAAGTCAGCCCTAACTATAAGCTTTGTCAAAAAGGAAGTTTTTAAGCTGGTCTTAAAAAATAGAGAAGGCATCCACCTCCCAAACCCAAACTGGGAGCTGGTTTCACAGGAAAGGCACCTGATAACTGAAGGCTCTGCCTCCTATTTACTTTTAAAAATTCTGGAAACTACAAGAAAGTCTGCAGTCTGAGAGCGAACAGTTCTGCTAGGAAATATGGTGCTATCAGGTATTTCAGATACGATGGAGAGTGGTTGTTAAGAGCTTTGTATGTCAGGAAAAGGATTTTAGATTCTATTCCAGATTTCACAGGAATCCTGACAGTAAGGAATCGCAGTGGTCAAGCCTGGAAGTAACAAATGCATGGACTAGTTTCTCTGCATCATTCTGAGACAGGATGTTCCTGATTTTTACAATATTTTGCAGCTGAAAGAAGAAAGTCCTACAGATTTGTTTCATGTACAAATTAAAAGACATGTCCTGGTCAAAGATAACTCAGAGGTTCTTCGCAGTAGTACTGGAGGCCAAAGTACCAAAATAACTATATGCTTTGAAAGCGAGTTTCTGAGATGTTTAGGACCAAATACAATGACTGTCCTGAAGACGATCTTGCAGACTGGCTAGCTTATTTTAGTTTCATGGGGGGGGGGGTATTGGCGGGAACTGGTACACGCTGTCGTATACGCCAATCCAGAGCATCCCAAACATGCTCAATGGGTGACATGTCCGGTGAGTATGCTGGCCATGCAAGAACTGGGACGTTTTCAGCTTCCATGAGTTGTGTACAGATCCTTGCAACATGGGGCCGTGCATTATCCTGCTGCAACATGAGGTGATGTTCTTGGATGTACGGCACAACAATGGGCCTCAGGATCTCGTCACGGTATCTCTGTGCATTCAAAATGCCATCAATAAAATGCACCTGTGTTCTTCGTCCATAACAGACGCCTGCCCATACCATAACCCCACCGCCACCATGGGCCACTCCATCCACAGCAGGTTCTCCCTCTCCCCTCCTTGCCTTTCTCTCTCTCCAGGTGGGCGTGAGCGTGGTGTGTGATATGCAGACAGGTGCTGCCAATCCGTATCCTGATGAGATCTCTGATAGGTGGGAGTGATCAGCTGCAACGACTCTCTCTCTCCATAAAAGCCAGACGCAGTCACTAATTGATGCTGGACTGTTGAACTACCTCAGCTGGTGGTCTGATCTTTGTTCTGTCTTGCTCTCTGGAAATATTTGTGTACTAACTGCTATCTCTTGTGCATAGTTCTGGATCCCCGCCTGTGTGCAACCTCCACACCTGCACCCGCCGTCAGCCCACCTCCTTCAGTCTGGACCTCTTTTGATCTCTGTTTAACATCACCTTGGCCACATCACCTGTCTCTCCTCTGCCATCATCTCCGCCACACACACCCTCTGCCTGCCTCACCGCTTCTCCGTCAATCTGTAGTCGGTGAAGTTCTTTACTCAATCCTTGAGTCCCGTTTGTGAGTGTTAACTGTTGGGTAATATATTTTCAGGCTTCAGTTTTGCTGTTCTGGCAGTTTGTTAGTAGGTATTGTAATGGTTATTCCTGTGCTGCTGCTTTTGGCACTCATTTTGTATTAGTGTTATTGGTATATTTAGTAAGTATCTTTCTCTGTGCATCTATACCTTGTTCTAACCCTGCCATTTTGGCATCCTGTATTGTCTCTTGTCTGTTAGTATTACTTTAGCTCTCCTGGCTTTGTGTTACTTGGTGCGTGCACGTGTATTCTAGTATAGTCATTGACTCGAGGCTTGTGTGGCTACTCTTCCCTGCCAGTCTTGCAGGAGCTTAATTATTGTAAATAAATCACTGTACCATATTCCTGCCATGTTTTGCTTGTCCTGTGTGAGAGTCTCTGTGTTGGAGCTGGAACACATTTATGCTTTTCTTTCTCAAACCAGTGATAAATGTTACAAGTAATCAGTGGTTATCCATTTAAAGTGTTTCAGTTGAGGCTGCTTGATGTGTTTAAAATATTTTTTATGAAAATGGAATGAACTACAAAGTGCACAAAGGTCATTTTCAGTGATTAAAATAATGTGGATGAGAGCTGCTTAACTGGTTTGAATAGTTACAGTCTATATGAACTCTGCAGTCTCGCAGACTCTGGTCATCTGACCACAAATCAACCCTGTGAGGTTTAAGTTTTATGTTGTCTTGGTATACCAGGTCTGGATATCTGCACATACTTAGTATTTTGAGTTTGTCACATCAGCTTAACATGCTTGAACCAAATTTGCTTCTAAAGAACCAATTCCCAATAAGAACCAATGAACAATACAGCAAGTAGTATAAGGCAGTTTTATATTTAAATGCTCAGCCATAACATTGACTGCTTATTTCAGTCCTGACAAAATCAGTGATTTTTCATTATAAAAGTCTTAAAATGAAAAGTCAATGCTCCAACTGGCACTGAAAGCAGGATTACAAGCATACATGAAGCCATCTGACAAGCTCTACAGCCCAAGTGGTCTGTTTAGTATTCTTTAGCCTATGGCTTCAGTTCAGCATGTATGGAGGGAACCACGAACTGCAAGTCTGTACAAGGGCTGAAATCAGCCGAGTCCAGTCTTTGGGTTCATAAGTTTGTAGTTCTGAAGGGTATTGTACAGCTACAGTCAGCCTCAAGGTGGAAATGTGTATCAGTCAGGAACCATTAGCACAGTGGAAACAATCCTGTGTTTCACAACAATGTTGTACTTCTTTCATTCATATGTCTGTCTGCCTGTAGCTATCGCTACTTCCTGGAGACAGTACTTACTAATGCAGATCCAGACGATATAAAGTACAAAATATTATAAAGGAAGATTAAAGCCTTCATTCATTGTTCAGTTTAAGGTATTAAGTTCAAATCTCTCATAACTACTTGGATTGTTCTGTTGTGAATATCCATTTGCTAGTCTGCTCTATCTTACATTAACAAAGAACAGGAGTGCATGTAATAGATTATTGTGCTAAAAGTCTGTTATAAGGCACAAAAATGTTGAATACCTGACTGACAAATTTAAACAAAACCTTTACATCTGAACTAATCAAAATGTTTCTTTATGTTCCAAATGGATGCACATAAATGTGCATCCATTTGGTGAAGGTGTCACTCAGTGGCAAACTCACTCTGCAGTTCCCCTCAGTTCTATGGAACCTTGAAATTTTAATATTTCAATATATATTTCTATATCAGCTCAGTTTCCTCTGATATACCCACAGTACACTGCCTGCCCAAGACCAAACAACAAAGTTGGTGATTAGCAGGTAAACAATTTACAGCTCAACAAATACTTCTCATAGAAGTTATTAGACACCAAAACAGAGCTAAAAGAGTGGATACTAGACTTGATCAGGTGGACAAAAATACAATGCCAATAGAATGCTAATGTTGCTCTTTGTTAGGTAGATATATCAATAGACAACTACTTACTAAAATGTTCATAATATCAAGCTTAAAATGTGAGAAAATACCAATTTGATGTTTCTGAGTGTTGCTGCAGTCACAAAGAACAAACGCATAAGCAGCGGTTTGATGTATGGTGTCATACTTAGTACTGCTCAGAAAATCTTTCCAAATGCATGGTGGCTAGATGTGATTTTCTATCCTTGGACCAAGATGAATTTTTGCCTTGTTTTTCACCTAAAGAAAGATGAAAGGCTAGTTAAATATGCCTAACATTAATTCTAGATTTCGCCTGCATGGTATTGCCAACATCAGGAACATCTTGTCTCAGACTAATGCTAAAAAACTAGTCCATGAATTTATCTTGGCTTTTATCTTGGCTTGACTGTGCCACAAAAACTTGGAAAATCCACTTGATCCAAACTGTTGCAGTCAGTGGACTGGCAGGAATTAGAAACTAGAAAGAAACGTCTGTTACCATCATATACTAGCAGTTTTTTTCCCCCTGCTTGGGTCCCAAATCAGTGTAGACTGTTTTCCTTTTATATATGCCAGGGTAGAGACTGCGATTTGGTAGAATTGTAGTTTCTACCAGTAGAGATTGCGATTGGAGTCTCTACCAGTAGAGTTTGCGATTGTAATCTCTACCAGTAGAGATGGAACTTTAAATCTGACCCCTGCCCTGACCCCTGACCCTAACCTTAACTAACCCTGACCTTTAAATCTGACTCCTGCCCTGACCCCTGACCCTAACCTTAAAAGTCTAACCTTAGCCCTGACAAATCTCTACTGTTAGGATTGGAGTTTCTACTGGTAGAGATTGCGATCGCAATCTCTACTGGGAGAGACTCCAATTGCAATCTCTACTGGTAGAAACTCCAATTCTACCAAATCGCAGGCTCTACCATGATATATATTTGAGCCATTGCTACTTATACCAAGGTTTGACAATCTAAACTAAATTAAAACCACACATTTCTTCCACTCGCATTCACTCACTCTCTCTCCTCTGTCTGGCTGTCAGCTAAGTTTGTCTCACTCTCTCTGTGTAATAAAGTACTAAGGTACTTTATTACACAGAGAGAGATAATTAAAACTATTGATGTCCAGCTAGTGTTATGCAACATCTCATTTGCTTAAGTTAATTGGGCCCGGTGCCAACTCAGTGTTGCTAACATGAGTAAACTAACTGATAGCATTAAACTATTATCTACACGCCATGATGTAACTGCTGCCTGCATTTTCAGATGTTGAAATATTTAAATTTTAGATTTTTACATTCAGCCTTTAAAAAGCTATTTTTCAATAAATAGGTTGTAAAAGTAAAATCTACAGTCGAGTGTCATTTGTTTACGCCGCCACGGCTCCCGAAGAGCCTGCCGCCGTTGTTGAGAAAAAATCCTCGATTAAACACTGCTTGTGCATATTATAGAGGGCGCTTGGTTAGTTATGTTCTTTCGCCATGTTTGTCATGTTGTGTGTATATGTCTTATCGACCGTTCTTGTCCCTTTCCTAGGTTGTTGCCTTGCTAAAATATAAATCTGCTTGCATAAGATTAGGTTTGCCTGGGTCTGTAATGTTAATTAGTATTTGTCATTTGCTTGTGTAGTCCACCAGTCCAGCAATGGTCTTCCTCAGGAGTGTTCAGCCTGTGTTCCTCTGCTGATCTGGCAAATTATTGAAAATGTTTATTGTAAGTAAATCCATTATTTGTCCTGTAAGCTGGTCTGCTGCGTCTCCATTGTCTCACACTCGAGTCCCTGATCTACTCCATGACATCCAATCCAAAATAATGATCGAACTGACTCAAATACTATATCTTTCTACTCCTAGAGCAGCAGTTTCAATTCTGCCTACTCTGACGCTGTCTTTAAAAGGAAAGAAGCCCAAACTGCTCTTTTGCCTGCAAATATCAAATCCCAGTGTGCCGGATACGACAGGCAAATCTATGGGATCTTCTAGTCTCACAATATTGTTGTTGAGTTGAATGTGTAACATCACCTTTACATAGTTGTGCTGCTGCCTTCAGCTTCATCACAGGAAAACTATGGATTTTAACAAGCCATTTCATTTGGGGTATTGTTCACAAATGAGACACATGAAAAAATCATTACAACATGGAAAAATCTTATGGAATGGTTAAGGACCTGGTGACAAAGTGACAAGACAAAATGTAAAATTTTTAAAATGTATTAATATTCACTTATTTCAGCATTCTTTGCCTAAGAGCACAAATAGAAAGTAATGACAGGAATAAGTAGTATCAAATTGTATGTATTTGAATGAAATGTTTTAGTTTCCACATGACCTCCTGCAGTGTCTAGCCAGTGGTCCATCTTTTTCATTTACTGTCACAATACCAGCAGACAGGCAGAGAGGGGAGTAAACAGGGTAAGCGGGATGGTTTCTCAGTAAAGTATATACTGTCTTGTTGTCCTCCTGCTGCTCCCACTCAAACAGCAGTATCACTCCATCTGCTACATCCTGAGAAGCACACACACGATGGACGCATCTGCAAACAATGAATGACTGACTGCATTTTTAATGGGCCTTCATTCTCTCTTTTCCTGTTGTCATATTTTCTTTGATGACCTGTCAAAGCCACCAGTTCTGCAGCATGACCAGTCAATCAGTCAAACCTGATTAAGACAAAAGGCACCATTTCATCTCTGCCAGAAAAGCAGAGAAATGTTACCCAGCCTCTTTCTTTTTACCGTGACCTTTAAGCTTCTTTTTTTCTTTCATCCTGCAGCTATTTTTTCCAGGTGTCCCAATTTTTAAAAACAAATACAGAATCTTGCCATAAATGTGATGCTTTATTTTTATCTCAAAGTAGGACACAGTGTGATATCATCATGAAAGCCATATTGTTTACAGGTAGGAAACACTGGCTTCTGTTCTTCTTGCCTTAGGCAGGTTGAAAAATAGTACAGCAGGAGAGTGGCCTGCTTGTTGAGGCAGAAAGCTGACCTAAAACCATACAGCAGACAATTTAGCATGGCTAATAAAGGATCTTCGTAGGCCTGACAGACAGTGAAATCCACTGCCTGAGTGAGGCTGTGAGGCAGGGAACAGATGTTAGCAACACAAACAGGTTTAGGGGCCTAATAGGGAGCAGGTGGTAGGAATGCTAACAGGTTCATCAAAATCAGGTAACAGACATTAGCATTGTCAACTGGCAGTAGTGGAAATCTTCAAATTAACTCATTTCAACCATGACTAAGATTTAAAGGACCATCACAGAGTTTGTGAATGTTTCTGTGTCCTACCATGAATCAAATGTGTTTTTGTTTCATTTACACTTTGTATGAAGATTAATTCAAAACCTTTCTGGGGTAGTTAATCAAACATGTGACCATAGGCGGAAATCCCGGGGGGGGGGGGGGGGGGGGGACACAGGGGACGTGTCCCTCCCTTTCATAAAGTTGTCCACCCCAAAAATCATTGTAAGCACACAACACAATTGAATAATAATATAGTAATGTTTAATAAAAGCACAACACAAGCGTTGCAAATTATAAATGTAATAAATGTAAAACTTTTTATTTTTAATTGTTGAACGATTATGACTCCCCCATTCTTCAAGTGGTTTAGTCCACACACCATTTCCAGTGTGCTGGCAACAGGTGTTGTGCCGAGTTCTGCATGCCCGTCAAGATATTCATGTCTTGGCCCAAATAACTGTGGATGCAAATCTCGGCAGATCCAGAATATGTCCTGCTGAAAAATGCATCTCCCTGTTAACTGCTATTATGGACATTTTTTGATCAAATGATGCAGAACACACCAGAGATCGGTGTCTTTTAACCAAACCGTGTGAAAACAGAGGATGCAAATCTCGGCAAATCCAGAATGTGTCCTGCCGAATAATGTATCCCCCTCCTTACTGTTAATGAATAAGCTTCAGGCATATTTTTCAACAAGAAATCCAAGCTTTCATATGCTGTGTACTTCGAGTGTTTTGTAGTTACAGCTAAACCCGACATAAATTATTTTTTCATTATTTACTGTGCCGTAGAAAACAGTTTGATGTTTCAAAGTTTCTGTTTTAGCGGAGCATGCAGATCTCAGCGGGCAGGCATAACTCGACTCGACACAACACCGGCAGCTTCATGTGTAAACACCGTGCGATGATCTTTCAAAGGATGAGAAATTAAGCTAATGTGTAAATGTTTTATTTTTTGAAAAAATGGTTTAAAAAAAACTTAGCTTATGATTGTTAACAGGCTCAAATGAGTATGTAGAATAGCGGTAGTGACAGAGGTGACACAGAGAGACAGGGGAGGACAGAGAGGAAAATAGATGAGGGAAAACAGGGGAGGAAATATAGACGACAGGACTTTCAAAAACATCTGTCAGGATATTAATGTCAGATATGAGGGGGTTTATATTTTACTGACATTAGATTTGTTTCTGTAGAGATATCCAGATTTTGAAGATTTTTATTATTTTTTGTAGGCCAGTAGTTAGTCCAGTAGTTATCACCATGACTTATCACTAGATGTTCAATTTGACAGGTATCTGATTTCTTTTGAAGTCAAAGATTGTTCAGTTTTGTTTATTAAAAAAACTTGTCACAAAACATTTTTCAGCTTCTTTGGGGAAAATAAATCTTGGATAATTATGCATATTAGCTTTTTTTGAGTTTAGTGTGGTCATAAAAGTGTATCATTTCCACCTTCCACCTAATAACATTGTTGATTTTGCTGGTTGAACATAGAAAAACCTGTATGCAGGTAGCGTATGCACTAAGACAGAACAATGCTATAACTGCTATTATTACTTTTAATAACATGCTGAGGGCTCAACCCTGCAAGGCAAGTTGCAAAGGAGCAAGAGAGAGAGGGAGAGAGAGCAGTTTTTTTCATGTCCTCCCCAGGAATTACTCTCTGAAATTTTACTGTTTATTGTCCCCCCAAAACATGAAATGGGATTTTCACCCCTGCATGTGACCATCGTGTTTTGTTTTTGTCATTTCGCTGAATTGTAGTAATGCGCAGCAGTTCGAGATCACTCTGCACATAGAGTTGCATTGTAAGATTTCTGACAGATAAGTCCCGATAAGTCCGCAACCGACGATTTGTAGTAGGATTCAAATCATGTGATCGTCAGCGGCAACCTACATCGTATTCTTTTGTTGTCATAGTTACAGCGACGCCGTGCCGTTATCTCGTAACGATATCAAAATCTTTAACAAATCCATGGATCCAGACTATAAGGCAAATCCTAATCACTTAATAATGGATTAGATTTATATAGCACTTTTCTGGGAACTCAAAGCACTTCACAATGGATCCATTATTCATTCACTCACTCTGGTGGTGAGCTACATTTGTAGCCACAGCTGCCCTGGGGCAGACTGACAGAAGCGTAGCTGCCAATCCGCACCTACAGCCCCTCCGACCACCACCAACATTCATACACCAGTGTGAGAGCAGCACTGGAGGCAAGGCGGGTAAAGTGTCTTGCCCAAGGACACAACAGCATATGACTAGGTCAGAGTGGGAATCAAACCGCCAACCCTTTGTTCATTGGACGACCCGCTCTACCACCTGAGCCACAGCCGCCCCCACTTGGTCCTTGTGTCATTTCTGACCTTCCCTGAAGAACTAGTCCAAATCCATTAGTCAGTTTTTGAGTCATGTTGCGAACAATCAGATAAACCAACACCGATCGTCACATAACTCCGCCACATTCTTGACGGAGTAATCAAGGATGCAGATATCTTTGTGACAGACTACCATATCTCAAGTTAGTTCCAATCTCTGTGAGCTGTTTTTTGTAGAATGTAAAAATGAACACAAAATAGTGGCAGGGAAGAAATTTGGTTTGCTGGGAAAACATTTTTAAAAAAGGGTTTGGTCTACTTCCAGTTATGGTGACACCCTGGCTTGCACATGTCTGTGACAACTTTTAATAATTATTAACAAAGCACTTGGTTCTGCAGAAAACGTAACAGTAAACTACTCTACTAAGCAATATGATGACAAGAAATAATGAGAGGCATAAAGAAAAGGGGGCGAAGTCAGCAAAGCTAATTGACTTTAGCGCTGGCAGTGTAGCCCATTACTGAATTGAGGCAAGAGATACAGGACTGTGCTGAAAAAGTATCACAAACCCATCTACAGCTATGAACAGCGGAAGATGAGATGATGCTACACTGAGTGCTAAAGTATAAACACTGGAGACATCCAATAAAGTTTGCAGGATAAAGTGTTGGACCTTGCGATGAGGTCACAAGTAAATAACCGAGGCTTGTAAACTTGCTGGAGGACACTGAAAGACCAGAGTCATGCTTCTTGTTGGAAAAATGGATTCCAAAAATACTGGAGATTGATAGCCAAATTGTTCTGGAGTGAGTGCACCAGGTTGGACCGAAGAGGGACTCTAACTCCCCACCAAGAATGCAAATATTAAGGTTCCTCAGGCACGGGAACAAACTGAAGATAACCTATGCAGAGGCAGAGGCATATCACCAACAAGATAAAGGCAAAAGGCAACAAACTGAACAGTGACTGGTAGAGTAACGGATAACTACAGATGAACAGCAGCGGATAACTAGTAAACTACAACAGTTACGGTTAAAAAAGATGAACCTCAATCGGAAACATGTACGGCCCTAAAGGGGAAAGGGTAAGTGCATCTAACAGAAAGTTAAATGGAAAATGACAAGGAGAAATTACCAATTAAAGCTGCAAGCAGTGTTGAACGGGTCCTCGCTTCCTTTCTGGTCAGCGAATCCAAGCATGAGGCTTAGCCCATTTAACCCTAACTTAACCCTTAACCCTAACCCTCTGAGCATTTTACTACTGTTTTTTGAACAACTACTAACTCTCATTTTAACACAGAGGATCCAGTCTGCTTTTTTAGTCATACCTATCAGACTATCCTTGACTCTGTTGAACTGAAAATGCGATAAATTACCTTAGTCCTGAAATCCTGAGCTGGCATCAAGGGTACTGCACTTTGTTGGTTTCATTCTTACCTTTTAAAAAGAACTCTTGTCTGTGGTATAACACAAGGTTCAATTTTATATTGAATATACTTGTTTGCTTGGAGCAAATTATCCAGCAGCACAAAGGCTCCTTTCATTGTGTGGGTGACACATAAATATACCTTCCGGTGAGACCTTTTTTAAGCCGAGCTGTTGTCTCAGATATCAGCTGTTGCTTGCCAAATAATTTCCTACAGCTAAACAGTTCAAAATCAGAAATGCTGTTATTCAGTCCCACACACACAAAACTCAGTCTCAGTAACAACATCCTTGGTCAACTGTCACCCAACATAAAAGCCATTACCAAAAATCCGAGAGTTTAAAAAAAAAAAAATCCAATTAAACCTTTGAACCGTACATTACAAAGGTCGCCTAGGCGTGTTTCTTTCATATTCATACCATCTCTGGTAATTGATGTTGTGTGTCTTCCTCTGTAAATTCTTTGTGCTGTGTCTTGGCTCCCATGCATGTATTGTTAGTTACTTATCTCTTGCAAGTTTTAGTGTCTTGGTGTTTTTGCATTTAGCCTCTTCAGTTGGTTTGCTTAGTCCCTTCCCCTTGCTATTCCGCTGGGCCGTTCCCTCTGTCTTTAGTACCTTCACTTGGATTTCACTTGTAATTCACTTTCGTAAATAAACACTTTCTTCACTTAGTCACAAATCTTGGCATTCTCTTTAGTGTTTGCACCTGGGTTCTCCATAAACCCATGACCATCTCACAGATTTTAGTTCTCATTTGATTGGACAGGCTGGGCAGGTTTTGTGATGTGAGATAGCAGTACTATGAAGGCAGGCTGAGTTTGGGTACCTTTAGTGCGCCAGAGTCGGCAGCAGATCCAGGGTCTACCCCAGTGATGTAAATCCCGAGTCCATACTCTGCACCACCCCTGATCATTAGACCCAGAGAACGGCCATCATCCATGTTCAGGTTTACCTGTAGGAAAGACATGACATTCAGATGCCTCAGTGTTGTCTATAAAAATCTAACTCGTGTAGTCACTATTTTCAGAGTCATCAATCAAGCCTTCTTAGCAAAAAGCAGACTATTTTGAAAAATACTGCTAAAACAATCTTTCTCCTGTGATGTTTTTGTTTTTTGGTGAGGCCCAGAACTTTATGAAGTACCCTCATAACTCTGTTATGGTATGAAAATGACAAGGTCAGAGTTTGTCGAAGTGCAGGCACCAAAACAACTTAGTTAGGTTTAAGGAAAGATAATTTTTAAGGTCCAAAATACTTTATTACTGGTAGTGAATCTTTGTTATCATAGTTACAAACTGTTGTGATTTATTATGGTTCAATGAAACAGGAAATAAACGGGATTTCCTCATGTTAAAGTCCAATGTTTTCTTGTGCTTGTAAGTTTCTGCCTAAAGTGACACATTTTAAACACCCTGGCTGAGAAGAGAATAGAAGACAGAATGCAAGGAGTTAATTTAGAACTAAGACACAACTCTTACCTATAGTTATAAGCTGGAAATAATGAGGAGAGTAAATCTAGACTTAGATGCCACAACCATGAAGCTGAGTTCAGACTGCGCTATTTTTATTTTTTATTTTTTTTGTCTGAGGTGATGGCAATTATAGAGTCATTATTTTTGTGATGAATTGGCCGAGGCACAATAACAATTTATTTTCTGGTTTCTTTGGTTGGGGGACAGGTTAGTCCCCCAACTAACCACAGCTCGTTATCTTTCATGATTTATGTGGTGTCATTGTGAAGTAACATGTTACTGGCTGTCTTGTGTTCTAAAAAAGGAAAGAAACAATAGTCTATGGACCTGTCAGTGAGTTACACAAAGAGGACAGTATAGATTGTCCATCCTTTAGCTTGTCTTTCACGTCACCATGTGTAGCAGAAGAGAGCACTCTGAGCTCTGCTACATGGAGAGAGAAATAGCGAATGTTGACACACTTTTTGTTTTTTGTATTTTTGTTCCTTGTGCCACTGACTAACATTCGGTGATGGCTATTAGAGAAATTGTCTTTACAGTATGCCATCTAAAATAAATGTAAAATAAGTAGATGCTGGCATGGTGTGGAACCTAGGGCAAGAAGACTAAGGGCAGTTTATATGTGGATCTGCATACTGTGTACAAATTTATGAATATTCAGTTGAAGACAGCATAATTTAAAAGATTCTTACAGTAGTTGTGCCCTGATTGTGAGTGCAAAATATGAATCACAAAATGTAGTTTACAATATGAAATTCTTTTATGCTACAAGTCTAATTGGATTCAATTACATTTTATGAAATCACAGTCCAGTATCGAATGTACTTTTCAGAATAAAATCCTATTGAATCTCTTATTGAACCTTTACTAGCACTGGTATTTTAACTGTGCAAGCAAGCAAAGTTATACATAACTACAAATCTTTCTTGCCATCAGCAATCAGCCTATTTAATTCAAAAGTAAACAGATGAGACCAGACAATTGAATTTCCCTTTGGGGATTAATAAAGTCATTGTATTGTATTATTATCAAAAATTCAGTTTACATCTATGATCAGCTACAGGAAATTGATCAATATTTTGCTGGTGGCTGCTGAAATATTCAAAATTGTTCTAGAAGAGATCTGGTAGAATTTTGAAAATGTGGGGTTTTTTCTACTAACAACCTTTCCTAAAATGAAATTAGCCAATCATTACAACCCAACAGCAGTGAATGAGGATGTGTTAATTTAGAATGCCTACTATGTGTGTTTTTCAGATGAATCCATTTGAGTAAATTTTGTCATGGGGAGCAGCCACACCAACAGGCCTGTACTGGGCGACTTTGTTGTATAATGAGTTTGTCTTTCAAAATATCACACCATCAAAGGTCATAATGACTGTCCTCAGAAAGCAACATAGCAGTTCTGAGCTGACTGCTATCAGACAGAAGCAGAAGGACCCGTTAAAACCTCTATCATCCTGGGTTATAAAGAGTTTTGAATTTGGTACATGCCATTTTCAAAACTCTGCAAAAGTATCTTTGCTCTCCGAGAAAAATACTTCCTTTCAGAGTCTGCACTGCCTATATGAACTGTATGGTATACATACATTTTGTATATGCATTTTCTTCTCTTGTCCCACCTCCCTACACACATAGTGGGGTCTTACCGTCCTCTCCTCCATGCCATGCCCTTGCCTCTGATTGACCTCCTGGCTATCAGGTGGTGGTGAGACACTCCGGCCCTGAGGGTCGACCCAGCTGTACACGTGGTTAGTGATGTAGCCTCCAGGGATCCGTCCCATGGAACACACAGACATGGTCAGCTTCTTGCATCCCTTTAGCACCTGCATCAGAAGAGGATGGTGAGGTTGTGGCTTCTCTGAAAGCACTCCATGAGACAGATTTAATGACTCAGCATGACTGTGGTTTAACATCACGTTAGGGGTCAATAAATTCAACAAAACCAGTAAATATAGACTTTTATGGCAGAGAGGCACAACCTTGTACATTAGTATATTAATGATGGCTTTGGTTTTCTCCGGGTACTCCGGCTTCCTCCCACAGTCCAAAAATATGCTGAGGTTAATTGATTACTCTAAATTGCCCGTAGGTGTGAATGTGAGTGTGATTGTTTGTCTGTATATATAGCCCTGCAACAGACTGACAACATGTCCAGGGTGTCCCCTGCCTTCGCCCGAGTCAGCTGAGATAGGCTCCAGCACCCCCCGCGACCCTAGTGAGGATTATTGGAAAATATCTGCTTTGGAAACATTTTCAGTTGATAAAGACAATGTGTCCACAATTCCACTAATGGGTTAGTTTAGAAACAATGTTGATGTCCTTCATTCAGATCACTAAAGCACAAAGAAACTACGAACGGTGGGATCCAGGCTTTAATATCTCAGCTAAGTCTAAAATAGGGCAGTACGATATATGATATATGTTGTGATATAAACAATATTTTATCTTTTGACTGTTTGAAAAATGTATTTGGAAAGAATAAATCAATCTAGAGTGATTGGGTGCAGTGTTGTTTTTGGCAGCCAATTTAGATTTAGTCTTAATTTTAGTCTTTTGGACGAAATCCTTATTCTATTTAGTCACAATTTAGTCATTTCTATAAGTGATAGTTTTAGTCCAGTTTTAGTCGACGAAAACTCAAAAGGTTTTAGTCCAGTTTTAGTCTAGACGTATTAGCCTTTTAACAAATTACGTATTATTAACCTCACTGACAAAATGACAGTGGATTCAATGTTCATTACTACAAAAAAGCCAGCAAAGATATTCCTTCTTCAGGACTTGCGGCTTTATTTTTTGTCAGTTTAGAGTAGTATGTTAAGGTTAAGGTTTTGTAGAATAAATATCCTCGTCTCTATTATTGTTCTGCGTCGTTAGAAATAAAAAAAAAAACCTTTAATTCTGTGTTCTGTAAAGTCAGTGCATTTAATTTACAATGCATTGATTCCATAGAATACAATGTTGATTAACTTGCAATGCCCCAGTAAAATAAATAAATCCTGAATAACGGGGGAACAATTAGATGAAGCATATCGATGTTCTGAAGGCTGGAATGTGAAATCTCTGGTTAGAATGTGGTCAGATGGTTTATATGATGTTATTGTTTTACTTAAAATCTGTTTAAAAGTACAACAACTCAGGTCCAACTGGTTTATCGCTTTAAGCTTTGAAAACGGTATTAGAACTTCTCTTGCCGTTTCTGTCTGACCGCCGGACTGAGGCCACAGACTGTCAGCAGTTAATCTGATCGTCACACTGCAGTGAAGCGATATTTCCACTCCGTTAGGTTGAAGTCCTTAAACCGAGAATTTTACTGGTAGACGGGACAGCCGTGAGTCCAAACAGAGCAATAACGACAATGTTAAAGCTGACAACAAGAACATTTCGGAACAGTTTATTGACATCTGTGTGTTTTAAACAGGCATCGGTACAGTCACCTATGCTATGTATTGCCGTTGTAACAGCCTCGCTCACTGAATATCACCAGTTGATCGAAACCATCCATTAACGTTTTCGTCCAGTCTCGTCTCTTGAACGAAAACTAGCACACATCTTGTCATGTTTTGGTCATCAGAGAGCCGCGTTTATTTCGTCATCGTTTCATTTTCGTCATGAAAAAAAGGGGCATCAACGAAATAATTTCGTCATCGTCATCATTAATGAAAACAACACTGATTGGGTGTCAGGACCTCTGCCAAGCCCTCTGTCCCTCTTTCTCTCTTTTGCTCTCTCTCCGTTCTCTTTCTCTTTATCTCGCTCTTTCTCTCTCTAGCCCTCCTTGAGACGCACACCATTCTAGGTTGTCCTCCAGCCAACTGCTCCGCACACTCCAGTGTCAGATGCACACTGCCCAGGGGTCCCTTCTCCAGCCTCTGCAGTTCCTGCTCACTTCATCAGACCACAATCCCTCTGCTACTGGTTTAGCTTTGTTATTTGCCACTACCCCGTGAGTAACCTTGTTAGCATTATTACCCCTGCTTGGGTCTTTGTAACTCCCCTACTGAGTTGAATTACTCTGCCCATTGGTTAATTTAGATTACATTAGTCTGGAGTTTGCTTTTGTTAGTTTCGTCTGATTAGTTATTTCCTCTCCAGTCATTCCTCCCTGCTTGTATCATTGAGTTCTCTACTTTTATATTTTTTGTTCATTTGAATCACAGCTTGTAAGCACCTAGGTTCTCGGACCCAATGTGACAGTACGGTCTGGCCAGAATAATGAACCCAGCAGACACGGATCCCGGCTCTGACTCAGTGCAGCCCCCCTACAAATCCGTCAGGCTGTAACCAGCCAGGGGGTCTTATGAGGCCACCATTACCAAGCCCTGAGGAGCCTGATAATAATCACACAATGCTTAGCAAAATCAGCTTACTCACCAGCCAGATACCTGGATTGTCAAACCAGATTAACCAGCTGTCCTCAGCCCAGGATGTTTTTCAGCCAGCCCTAATTCCCCCAAGGCTACCTAAAGGCCATGTTGTTCCCCCAATAGACATTTTATTTGAAGACCGTGAGTCTTATGATTCTCTGGATTCTTTGATTTAGCTGCACTCAGAATGGAAGACGGCCCGCAGCAAAGAACTAAAAGAGACAACTGTAACTGTAGCATGCCAAGAAGCTGCAGAAAAACCCTGGCTCATGATCTGAATCTTTTTGGGATTTTATGTACACCCCAGTTTCCCAGCCTGCTAGTTCCCTGCCTGCTCCAGAACAAGTTAGCTTTCAGTCTGCAAGCCTCCTGTCCACACCATCACACAATAACTGTAGGGAACCTGTAACCCTGGATACACCTGCCATCTGCATCTCATTGAATGCTCTGTCAACTTTTCTGTTGGATAGAGCCTTTTAACCTCATACTAACCTAACTAGTTTCCTGCCTGAATCCGCTCTCTGAGATTCTGGAGGCCTTCCAAAACGAAGCGTGACACTGAACCTTACTTCTCCCCAGCACCAAGACCTCATTGCTCCCCAGCATCATGGAGGCCAGACCACTAAGTCTCATGAAAGTTTCAGTCAACCAGTTCTGCTACCTGTTCCTGTGGCCAAGAGGTTTGGCGCCATCTCACCTGTTTCAGTCCTCACCAGCTTTCTAAGTCAGCTGATGAGTCGCCTGGAAAGGAGACTGTTCCAGGGTTTGCTGATGATTCCTCCTGGTATAGAATCTGTTCCAGGGTCTTCTGATGCTTCTCCTCACCGAGACACTTTTCCAGCATAAACTGATGCTTTTCCTGGTCCAAAGTCAGCTGACATTTCCCCTGCGCCAGTGCCTGAGCCTGCAGTTCCTTCCACTGCACCAATGTCAAAGCCCCCAGTCGTGGTCTCTGCTCCAGAGTTTCCACTTGGAGTCACTTCCCCTACTCCAGAGTCTCCGCTTGCAATAGCCTCTACTGCTCCAGAGGGGTTCTGTCTTTGCCAGCCCCCAGCCCAGCGTCCAGAGGGGCTCCACCTTTGTTGGTCTCCATTCTGGTCTCCAGAGGGTCATCACCTTGGCTGCTGGCCTCCTGCCAGACCCCAGAAGGGTCTTGCCTACTCCGGCGCCAGCCTCCTGTGGGGTTCCACCTCCTTTGTCGCCTGGTCGACAAGTTCTGCCTCCTCTATTACTGACTTTCTGCCTGGCCCTCTGACAGGCCCTATCTCTGTGGCGGCCCTCTGGAGTCGCCCCACCTGCCCAACGAGCCTTCAGGCTGCGCTCTGGAATGGTCTTGCCTGTCCGACCAGCCTCTGGGCCACCAGCCAGACTGTGTCTTCTGGGTCGCTATCCAGCCATCCTCTCTGATTCCTGCTGCACATCCACAGTGTGGATGATGCTGCGTTACATCAACCTCTATGGATCATGTCCAAGAAAAAAACTTGCTTGCTCTTTAGCACGTAACTCTGACATGAAACTTGCTGAAGCAGATTAAAGGAAACCTGATGAAACCTGGGAGCACATTCTTTGGTCAGAGGAGCCAAAGATAATATTTATTCAGCTTAGAAGGCGAATATTCCAGCAACAACAGCAATGCAAAGCACACTGCCAAAATCACACAAGAGTTATTGAGGACAGAATAAAAGAAAACTGCGAACTACGTATAAGTATATTGCCTGACTTGAATCCAACAGAACACCTTTGGAGTATTTTAAAGAAAAGGGTAGAGCATCATAACCCTTTCAGCAAAGAGCAGCTTTAAATAATCTCCAAACAATGACAGAAAATCTCTTCACAAACTTGTGCAACACTGCTGTCCTCTGTCGCTATATCTTTATAGGTGGACACCTATAAAAAAATTATGGTGTACTGACAAGTCCCTTTTTCTATATTAAAGCAGTCACCTTTAGAAATCCTGCGAATACTTAAACATATCCTATAAATGTTATTGTTTTTTCACTAAAAAATAATCTTGTACAGCAAAATAAGATATTTTGTATGTGTACATATTACTCATATGTACTAATAATTTTAATACCAAGAACCTGCAAAATATGCATAATTTACAGTATTTATTATTCTAGAGGAGTGGCTGTATAGTGGCTGATCCACGTTGACACACAAACAGTATCTGCATACACAATTCTCTGCCACCAGCCATTTTAGGAAGATTCAATTATTATTTGTCCTTATTTGAGTTAGAGGTGTTTTACCAAACAGTGATTTTGAGTAACAATGCCCGCCTGTCTGTTGGTGCATGTACATAGTGTTGAACCTTTGTTAGCAACTGAATCATTGCACCCTTTATTTATTTCCTCAAGTGATTTTCTACTCTTTTCAGCTCTGCTCTTCAAACCACTAAAGCACTCTCGCCTCCTGCAGCTGCTGTCACATCTTTTAGTTGTTTTATGAAAAAGGAACAGAATTAGTGGAGGGTTTCAGGCCACAGTGCTGACTAGCATTGTGACTCATGTGGGTGCCAGTGGGGACATAGCAAAGACGCCAGGATAGAAAGAGAAAGAGGGCCAGAGTCAGGTCATATGTGGAGAAGTTTCATTTCCAGTGCTCATTTCATCAGTTAATCTTGGCCAAAAAATACTATTAGAGGACCCTTTACCATGGCAAAACGAAAATAAAAGGTTAAAATTTGCCCATGGAAACACACACTATCATAAAATGTATGTACCAAAATGAAACAGAAATGCAGATGAACTGACAAATGATTTAAATTGCTACGATCCAGTCTTACTCAAAGATATGTTTGCATTTGTGGACTCTGATTGGGGTAATATAATCTTCACTGATTTAGCTGCTTGACCTGTTGATCAGTATCTTATAAGTAACATTATAAAGGTGTCTTTATAATGTTGCAACACTTCTTGCAAAGAAAAATGTAATAGACATGAAGGCTAAATTCATTTGCATTTCTACTGTAAATAAGCGTGTATGTCATTAGCTTACAGAATGTTTACTGTTTTGTGCTCCACAATTTTGAAGCGTTTTGTTTTCCCCTTTTTAAAAAATCTGTCTACTACTCCAAAAAGGACACGGGTGCTTTTCATTGTTTACCACATCTTAAAGCAATGTGGTTAAAGGCAAAACATCTAGAGAATATGCTTTTGCACTATTTAAGGCAAGGTAATGTTTATCTGAAAACAAGTTCTGAAATTTCTGGACAAGTGGCAGTTTCTAAGAAGTTGAAGCTGCTTACATTTTTCTCTCCGAGTTTCTTTCACTGGCCTTTTGTTTCTGTTCAGGTACTTCAGATCTTTTCTGACATGTCCATGTCATGTCCAAAAATATGTAATGAGTGATAATGTTAAACATTTAAACATTGTATGCACAGCCAATAAGATGTTAGAGCTTCATAATGTGGCAGTGTTACTGGACATGAGACCAGACATGCCCTGGGAGCTGAGGAGGACTGGAATGTTGTGCCAGGGCACATCGGCAGGGAAGGACATTACTCTCTGTTGGTGGCAGAGAGATGTTACAAACCTGTCCTTCCCTCCGTCATTATAGGAAATGTAAGATCTCTTCCTAACAAGAAAGAAGAGTTAGCGGGACTGACCCAGCACCAGAGGGATTACCAGCAGTGCAACATCATGCTGTTTATGGAGATGTGACTAACAGCACAAAAACCGGACAGTAACATCATTCTGGATGGCTTTCAGGTGATCCGAGCAGACAGGACAAGGGAGAGTAGTAAGAGGAAGGGAGGAGGGCTGGCTGTATTTGTCAGTGATGGATGATGTAACCCCGGGTGTAGCACTATTAAGGAACAACTCTCCAGAAAAGATGTTGAGCTGTTAGCCATTAACATGAGGTCATTCATTCTTTTGAATGGAATTCCTACATTGTCACGATAGCTGTGTATATTCACCCCTCTGCTAACGCTGAGTCTTTAATGTCATCTGCTCTGCCACAAGTAGGGTGCAGACACAACACCTGAAGTCCCTTCTATTTTCTGGGGACTTTAACCATGTCTCTCTACTGTCCACTCTGTCCACATTCACCTGATGTGAACAATAAGCCCGTTTAGATTCTCCTGTAGGTTTTTCTACCTATAAATTTCTGCATGCTTGCAGTTATTGTGAGGACAACCACCAAAGCAGCACGCAGATTAATGTTTTGTCTACTAATTGACTAGTGTAATTAATTACTTTTTTGTCAGGCTTTAATCCCTTCCTGTCAAAACTCTGATCTGTCAAAATCTCCAGTCTGCCATCCAAGAGCCAGATATCGTTGATAAACTCCCAGCTAGAGAAGTTGTTACATGATAGTTCAGTTTTCTCAGTCCCTGTTTTCCACCTAGCGTATTAATCCCATCGGCAATGCCACTTGCAAATACTCAGATAAAAAGCGCCTGATTATAGATCCATCAGTTTCTCACAACTCAGAATCCCAAAGTATTAATTGTCCCATTCCTCTGTCTTTCTCTTTTCTGTGCAACCATAGACCATGCTATTACACTAATGAAAATAGAACGGGTCCTCCAGGACCTGTACTCCTCCAGGGTGAGGAAAAACACACACAAAAAATCCTCCCAGACTCCTCTCACCCAGGTCAACACCTGTTTGACCTGCTGCTCTCCGGCCAGTGTTTCACAGCTCTGAGCACAAGAACATCCCAGCACCGGAGCAGCTTCTTCCCTCAGGCCATATCCCTTATGAACAATAAATTAGGAAATCATTAAAGACTCCTTGTTTCAAGACCAGTGCAATATCCAATGCATGTACAACATTTCTATCTCATCTGCAATACTTTAATACCATGTGCAATATTGTAATTGCTCTGCCAAGGAACACGGTGGAGTTACGTGGCGATCGTTTGTCTGTGAATCTGTTTGTCTGTCTGTATGAAACATTACTCAAAAAAAGACAAACGGATTTGGATGAAATTTTCAGAGAAGTTCAGAAATGACACAAGGAACACCTCATTAGATTTTGCACTGACGCCACTTAACGTCTGGATCCACAGATTTGCTAAGGATTTTCCATTGCAAGATATAGCGGCTGGCACAGCGTCACTGTAACCATGACAAGTGAACACTGTGTCAGTTGCCTGCTGATGATCACATGATTGTGATCCTACTACAAATCGACGGCTGCAGACTAACTGAGACCTATGTGTCGCAAATTACACAAGGGACAACTGATTAAATTATTGAGATGTTTCCGAGTCCCAACAATTCCCACTGACCGTGACATATGTAGGTCACATGATTTGGTTTATGAGCATAACATACACATGCATAACACATGCCTGTGCTCAGTGGAAGATCATTCTGTTTGTCGGTACGTCTATATTAAGGTGACACATAAAGATAAAATAAATAGAAGTCAAAAACGGTCAATTGACCCCTAGACCTTAGAGGGTTAAATGGCCATATTCTATGGTGTCGTGATTTCTGATCATCAATAAATAACTGTGTAGCGGACACAGCTTGGCTTTCTTTGGAATGTCAAGGGAGAGGACAAACCAAGTGACAAATCCTTTTTATTTATGTTGTGGACCTCGAGCCCACATAAAACTGCCACCTTGGACACTACACAGAATGAGAAACCTTCTCGTTCTGAGAGCTCCGATGGCAGAACTCGTTGCCTAGTGACCACATGATGCTCCTGGGTGGCCAGGGTGCATCGTGAGGAAGTTGCCAGCCTTCCACTGCATTGCAGCTGACAAACAGAGGCTCCAACCTGAACAGTGCTGCGTAAAAGTAGGAAACGCTAACCTCTATCTGTTCCTGATTTGGGTTGATGTTATCATAACTTGATGATATTTAATTTATTCACTCTTTAGCATATCGATTGTAACCCAGATTACAGATTCATTATGTTAGATCGTTCGCTATCTAGCCTCCTTTCAACATAATCTTCTTCCTTTAATATGTTAATCAGATTCCACACATTCAACACACGCACACGCGTACACACTCGCCCGCATGCATGCACACACACACACACGCACACGCACGCACGCACGCACGCACGCACGCACGCACACAGGCACATTATACTTCGCACTCTATATAGCTCACCTGTATTGTCTTAGCAGAATAGTTAATAAATGCTTTTCATTTTGACCAATTCATGGTCTCATGCATTTCTTTGTGTGGAACTGAAGCCAGTTTAATCAGAATCTATTTATTTATTTATTTGTTTATTTTGAGCAGACATTTGTTGAGTTAATAAGGTGAGTTCAATTCAGTTTGTGCCCAAAAAAGGAGCAGAAAAAGTTCAAAGAACTTATCAGTGTCCACTCCCTCCCACCATAAGTCCACAATAATTTAAATTCAACAGTCAGAAAAACAAAAAAACAAAAGAAGCAAAACAAAGAATGCATTTCTATACATAATACATTTATAACACTACATAATACAATAAAAGCACTATTGTCCATCTACTTACAGCCCATCAGAAGAGAATTTATTACAATCCATCAAAATTTATTTATTTAACTTTTTTAATTTATTTTTAGATTTGTGTTAGGGATTTTACTAACAAATTTCTAGGACGCAGCAAAGAATTATAGTGACTCTCCACTACTGTTCCTGCAACAGGCATATCGTTGCAGTAGAATGCGTTTTAATTTCTTTTTATATAAATACAGACTTTTAGATTTTTTAATATTGTCGTCAAGTTCATTCCAGATCTGAGGACCCTTACACTACACTAAGTCTGGTACACTCTAATGTGTAATTTTTTCCTCTCAAGAGGTGTTTCTTTCTGGTATCATGTTCATGGGAGGCTGTAGTGATTGGAATGAGTTGACTCAATCTTGGATTTAATTTATGTACAACACTATACATGATACAAGCGTTATGTACATAATTACATTCAATACGTTTCAGGAGCTTGAGTCGGTGAAACAGAGGATTTGAAGGAGCACAATATTCAGACCAAGATATAGCACGAATTACTTTCTTCTGGAGAACTATTAGTTTCTGCAAATAACTAGGGTGCGTATTGCACCAGATGACATTACAATAGACATAATATACACAACAATTTAGGTGTGGCTCAAATAGACAGTGGTATAAATTAATTAGAGCTTCGGAAGGAAGATAAAGCCTCAACTTAAAAAAGAGACCAACATATTTAGATAGTTTTCCCACGAGATAGTCAACGTGATTTTTGAAATGTATAAATTCATCTATATATATTCCTAAGAACTTGATGTTTTTTACTCTCAATAGCTCGGCCATTTATTTCTACTTTTAAATTTTCGATTTTCATTGTCCTCAAAAATGTCCTCATTTTTTTTTCATTTTTTATTTGAGCGAAAAACTATAAATTTAGTTTTGTTTGTATTTAAAGATAATTTATTGCATTTGAACCATTTATCAGTTTTTAATGCTTCATGATTTACAAGATTCTGAAGACTATTGATGTTTTTATGTGACAAAAATAAACTTGTCATCAGCAAAGAGAATCTTATGCAGAACAGTTGATGAATTTACAAAGTCATTTACATATAAAATAAAAAGAAGTGGTCCTAAAATGGAGCCCTGTGGGACTCCAGATTTGGTGGGTTTATATTGGGATTTACTATTGTTTATTTGCACATATTGCTCTCTTTCCAATAGGTAACTTCTAAACCAGTTGAGTCCGTTTCCTTGTACACCACAATGTTGATGTTTTCCTATTAGAATTTCCAAATCTATTGTGTCGAAAGCTTTTGATAAGTCTAGGAAGATCCCAATCCCACATTTTCCGGTCTCTATTGCATCATTGATTTTTTCAGTGAGATCAAGGATTGCCATACAAGTTGTGGTCTTCTTCCTGAAGCCGTATTGAAAGGAGGTAAGAACATTTAGACTGTCCAAGAAGGAGCTAAGTCTATCAAATACAACGTTCTCAAATACTTTTGAAAAAATAGGAAGTATGGATATTGGTCTATAATTTTGAAAATAATTTTTGTCACCATTTTTGAAAATAGGAACAATTTTAGCAATCTTTATCATTTTTGGAACCACTCCTTGAAACAGAGAAAGATTTATGCAGTATACAAGTGGATTGCCTATCTCATAAACAATAAATTTAATAATTTTGCTAGATAAGTCATCCGGCCCTACTGTACTTATACAGTAGGGCCGGATGACTTATCTAGCAAAATTATTAAATTTATTGTTTATGAGATAGGCAATCCACTTGTATAAGTGTATAAGAGCTTTTCATGCTCCTAATAATTTTGGTGACTTCTACATTATCAGTAGGGGCGAGAAAGAATGAGTTTATGTAATTGCCTTTTAAATATTGTTGATAAGTGGCTCCCCTTGGTGGAATTATGGTTTTAGTAATAGTTTCCCCTATGGAGCTAAAATAATCATTAAAGCTATTGGCTAAGTCATCATCATTACTTGTATTATATAAATCCTTTGTATGAGTTTTAAAGTCAGGATAGACAGTGTCTTTTTTACCACGGTTTAGCACATTACTTAATACTTTCCAGCATTTCTTTTGGTCCCCGCGAGATGCCTCAATCAGGGAGGTATAATGGTTACGCTTCCTAGCTCTAATTATCTTTATTAACTTATTTTTATATTTTGTATATTTATCTTTATTTTCATTTGTTGGATTTTTAATATAACATCTATACAGATTATTTTTATTGCTAATTGATTTTAGTATACCGTGTGTTATCCAAGTTTTTTGTTCCCTCTCATCTGTTTTGATTATTTTTTTCTGGTTTTATGGTGTTTATACTATAGGTTATTTCATTTACAAAAGCATTGTAAGCTTCTTCTGGAGTTTTACAACTATAGACAGTGTCCCATGTTTTATCCCTAAGATTCTCTGCTAGTTTAGTTAAATTCCTATCAGATAATATTTTTATTCTTTTTTTGGTTGATTTGCAAAATTTCTCCTTTTTCCCCATGGTAAGATCGATAGAGAGCACAACAGGATAGTGATCAGAGACATCTGTTAGAATTACACATGATTCAAGACGTGCATTATGAATATTTGTAATAATATTATCAATAATAGTTTTGCTAGTTTTAGTTACTCTCATATATGAATTAATTGTGGGGAAAAATGATGATGAGTAGACACAGTTTAAGAATTCATTTTGTTTTTGTTATTATCTGCTAAATTGACATTAAAGTCACCAAGAATTAAACATTTTTTATTTGTGTTATTAATATGTGTTAGTAATTCATCTAATTGGGTCATGAAACAATGTATGTCGGCATCAGGTGGTCGATAGATTACACCAATGATAATATTTTTCATATTCTCTTCGGTGTTGATTTCTATGAATAATGAATCAGATTTACCATCATCAATAAGCAAATCATCACAGACTGTCATGGAATGCTGAATATTTACGTAGAGACACACACCTCCACCTGAATTTCTTGTACGATTTTTGTTATAGAGCTTATAGCCATCCAGAGCCAGTATATCCAAGTATGTTCCTTCATTTATCCAAGTTTCACAACACCCTATAATATTGAAATTATGTTTCGTTGCAGCCAACAGAGCAGATAAGTCATCATGATGCCTATTTAAACTTCTTAAGTTGAGATGTAAAAGGGAAAAGGAAAGCATATTCAAAGCAGTTAAATTTCCAGGTGTAACACATTTTGTTTCAATATTTTCAAAAGAAAACTGTTCAGGAACTTTCTGCGTCCCATTATTAATTATGTCTTCAAAGCCCATTAAGCTTTTGAGTTAGAAAAATTCTGACTTCTGATGTGCACATTTGATAAGCCATTATAAGAAAAGGAAGAGAAAAGAAAAAAAAAGAGAAAAAAATAGAACAAAGGAGAAATGGCAAAAATAAAATAATACACAAAAACTTAAGCAGTTAAATCAGAATCCTACTAATAACCAAAGCAAGGGCGTAGGTTTGGTCTCAACATTGGTAGGGACGATATAACAGCATAACCTGCATGTACACTTTTTGCTGGGGACAGGACATTAATAAGACCAAACAGATTGGGTGAACGGGGGTCAGGGCTACATTGCTCACGAATATGAACCTAATTGATTGATAAGCTAAATGATCAATGCAAAATAAATCTGTACTGACTTATACTAACTTTCATGTGTATTGGTTCAGGTGATAGTAATTAAATACGTTTTAATTAATAAATAAATGCACTAATAGGTATTTGGTTTCAAAAGTGCAAAGTCACAACATGCTCTAGCCTTCTTTCCTTCTAAACCAGGCCGTTTACAAGAAGAAAAGCAGCAGCATGTGTTTTTTTTTGACTGTCAGCACTTTCCTGTGAAACACAGACTGGGACCTCTCTCTCTAAGCAGCTTCTTGCTCACGTTTTTCTGGTTCTATATTTTCCAGCAGAGTTCACTACGTTTCTCACAGTTTAATTAACGTTAACAGTAGAAAACACATACAGGAGGACAATTCTCTCTAAGCAGCTTCCTTCTCGAGTTTTGCAGGTTAGCAAGTTCACACAGTTTAATGTTATGCTAACTCTGATGCAGGTCGGACTTTCAGTAGCAACATTAGTGGTGTGTTCCCCACGTCCACAACATTGACGTCTTTTTACATTACTTATAGTGTCGTCTGCTGCTGCTGCTGCTGCTGCTGGCCGAAAAAAACTTCTAATATCCCTCCTCTTCGAAGGGGGCGGAGAAGGCGGCATGCTTATTTCTTGTGTATTTCTGTCGGGGCTGTGTGAGTGTGCGTGTGGGTGGCGGGGGTGGCGGGGGGTCAAGTCATCAGCCAATCAAACACACGTTTGATTGGATCGGCACATTCAGCAAGTGAAAAGGGGTAAATGTAAGTCTGAACCTGGTCTGAACATAAAGAAAATAATTCACTTAATAATGGTAGGGTCAATTCTATCCTTACAACATATGGGAAGACAATCAAAATTAAAGCTGCAAGCAGCATTGGGCGGGACTTTGCCCCGGCCCCCCGCGTGGTCAGCAACCAAGTGCCGTCTGTGACTGCAGATGAAAGCCAGAGGAGTTCCTCTGCCGGAATATTGTACAGTTTCGGAGAAGATAATGTTTAAAGGGTTTGCATATTTCAGGTTATAGCGCCCCCTACATTGAAGATAGCTCAAATCCGTGGACAGGTTTTCGTAGAGCTCGAGCAGACGAACGCATGAGTGGTGGCTGCACGTCTCTACGACATTTCTGTCCGAAGAGCTGAGGCCATTTGTGATTTTTGCAGTATTTGTGTGCCTAGGTGGCACCATAGAGTTTTTCCAGAATTTGTTTTCAGAATATTGAAATTTTCAGCAGACCGGACCTGCGTACCAAATTTCAGCAAAATACATGCACGTTTCGGGGGCGAATTTGAAGCGAAACATGGTTTCAGGTGAAGACAAACTTTGACAGCTTATAAAAAAAACTAGACAAGTTACTGTGTTTCTTTTGATAACTTTTGCTTGGATGGATATTCACTATAATCTGTGCAAAAATGAAGCCGAAATATTGTACGGTTTCGGAGGAGATAATGTTTAAATGGTTTTCAGATTTTGTGTCATAGCGCCCCCTAGGTTGAAGATAGCTCAAATCGTTCGGACAGATTTTCGTAGAGCTCGAGCGGCCGGACGCGCGAGTGGTGGCTGCATGTCTCTACGACATTCCTGTGCGAAGAGCTGAGGTTATTTGTGATTCATGCAGAATTTTTTGAGTCCCTAGGTGGCGCCATAGAGTTTTTCCAGAATTTGTTTTCAGAATATTAAAATTTTCAGCAGACTGGACCTGCATACCAAATTTCAGCAAAATACATGCACGTTTAGGGGGCGAAATTGAAGCGAAACAAGGTTTCAGGTGAAGACAAACTTTGACAGCTTATAAAAAAAAACTAGACAAGTTAGCCTTTTTCTTTTGATAACTTTTGCTTGGCTGGATATTCACTATAATCTGTGCAAAAATGAAGCCGAAATATTGTACGGTTTCGGAGGAGATAATGTTTTAAGGGTTTTCACATTTGGGATTATAGCGCCCCCTAGGTTGAAGATAGCTCAAATCGGTTGCACAGGTTGTCGTAGAGGTCGAGTGGACAAACACGTGAGTGGTGGTGGAATGTTTCTATGACATTCCTGTGCGAAGAGCTGCTGCCTTTTGTGTTGGCCTTGTAGTTTGTTGCCATTTGTCATGTCCCTAGGTGGTGCTATAGAGTTATTGCAGGTTTTTTTTCAGAATATTGAATTTTTCACGTGACCCAATGTGCGTGCCAAATTTCATAAAAAGTTATGCATGTTTAGGGGGTCAAATTAAGCGAAACGTGGTGGACTTGTAAAGTAATAACAATTAAAGCTGCAAGCAGCGTTGAACGGGTCCTCGCATCGTTGCTGGTCGGCGACCCCAAGCATCTCCACCAGGCAATGCTACGACTGAGAGCGTACTTAGGCCCATGAATGTCAAAAAGGCTTGATTCTGAGCACACAGGTCAAATTTCAGGCAGATTGGAGCATGCGGGTGATTCTCACGAACATGGTACAACTTTTAGTGAAATTGAAAAACCATTAATTTCACAATTTTTCCACCTCTTTTTATAAAATAGGATCTCATGTCATTATTCAGTTTGAAATTAGAAAGTATATTCACATTTTTTAGGTATTTTCAGACGTTTTTCTTGAGACTTTGAGGAAATACATTCATTACCGTAACATGTTTTTAATTACGAAATATGAAAGAACAAAACTTTTTTTTGCCTTTTTCTTGACAACAAAGACTTTCTTGTGATCAAGGGTAGTGGGTACCACAAAAAATATCTATTACTAACAAATCATATTATTTTTGTACCAACATTTATTTCATCTCCGTAACATGGAAACAATTTTTTACATCGATTTTCATTGTGTTTTTGGATATAAACATTGCACTGAAAAAACAATAACACAATAGTGAAAAGGCTCTTTCATATTTAATTAAAAGATTAGAAGTTATGAATAATTAAATAATGTAACTGTAAAAATTCATCAAAAAATGTACATTACGGTAATGAAAAAAAATGTAACGGTAATGAATAACAATGTTTCGGAAATGAACACTTCAAACTTAACTACTTTAATTAAACAGTAAACAATAAACAGTTCTATTTAAAGTATTTTATTTCTACTTGTATGTATGCATGTTGTTATTTTCATTGTTTTTACACCCCCCCCCGAACGTGAAATGTTTAAGTCTAAGTCCTGAATATAAATATCATCACAACGTGTGAGTCTATATCATTTTGCTAAACTTTCAGATCCAAATTTAATGTTGTTTTCGTAAAAACAGGCAGTCAGGGGTGAAGAGACATTCCCATGTATATATGCATTTAAAAACCTGTACCTGAAACATGTTCATGATCAAAACTTTTTGACCCATAAAAATATTAATTTCATGTCCAATTTACCTTCTTTTCCTCCTATGTCCAATTCTTCAACCCTCACTATGTACAGGCATGTCACTGGGAAATTACCAAATAAGTGAATCCTTGGAAGCGAGGGAGTGGAGCGACCAAGCCGGGGGAGGGTTTGCAAGAAACTTTTGAAATTTAAAGGCTGAAATGGTGCATTCTGGTGAACTCTGACACCTAGAATTCTTTAAACATGAAGGCTTAAAAAATGTCTGTATGGGACCTTCTCGGCACTAGGAACTTGTGGGGCATTGCCACTGGGTTGTTGCACGTACACACTACTGATCCCGTATGTTTGGTCCTGTTGTCACATCTCTTCCCTCCGCCGGGTGAAAAAATTGCTGGCCATTTGGTGGTTAGAGCGCTTTTTGTACAATTTCCTGGCATGATTTTTTATTTTCATGTGGTCTATCAGCGCTTGGCATCCTCTGTCACTGTATTTTGTCTCATCGTATGTGAACACGATGTACGCCAAAGGAAACATTACAAGCCAGCGCACTGTTGACAACTACGTGCGATCCAACCCTATACCCCTTACACCCCATATTTTTTTTCTCATCCAATTTGGGCGATTCACGTTGGGTCTCAAAATTGATACCTCGATACGCGAATTTTCGCGTATCCGCAACCAAATAACATGCCTGTATGTACCATATCTCACAACTGTAGCATAAACTCAACAAAAACCTCCTCTTTCTTGCTTTTCCTGATTGCAAATGACTCGCCTTGTGGCACACCGTTCAGAGATTTCACGCAGTAAAAATAGCATGCTTTTCTGTGATTGGCCGAGAGTGGGTCATGACCCGGGCGCATGATCAAGATTCTGGTGGCTCCAACTATTTCCGACGCCTGCCGAGAGAAAACGTTTGTTTTTCTTATATTATCGCTCGGGCGTTTTCATGAAAAAGTAAGTCGAACCCTTTTTTGTTGTTTTTTACAAGAAAAATATAGTGCCACTGTGGCTCACACGGTTCAGAATGACTGCGCCATCCAGCAAAACGATGCGCCAATGGCGTGGCGATCGGCTAGCGCAAGCCTAGCTGAAGGAGGGATTTTGTTTATTATGTTTTGGATAGCTCTTTTATTTTTGTTGTATCTGTTCGAATTTTCTCTCCATTTTTTTCTTTGCTTCTGCAGCTGTCTGGGTGTCAGGTCTGCTGCTGCCTTCAGCAACCCTTTTTCCTTGCATTTTTGATATCTGTTAAATGAGAAGTATCCATTAAAAAGTGCAATGGTATGTGTGGGACTGTTCTTAAGCTGTTTTCACTTGATCAGCAGTTGGCGCTTCGCTCACCACTAGGTAGAGATCAACAAAGTGTTTTTACTGCTGATCACGTGAAGGCAGCTTTGTAGTCACACACACAGATTCACAAATGTGTGTTCTGCTGTTCTCTTTCCCTTACTTAGGCCTACCTTTCTCTTTCTTTTTATCTATACGATATAAATTTTGTCTGTTTCTCCACCCTAGCTCTTGATGCAGCCCTCTTATTTCACTTTCTTTTGTTCTTGAGGAATTTAGGTTGGCTTAAGTCAGTAAAACAATATGGACAATAATAAACACTTTAATCATTGTGTAATAACAAAATTTATGAATAGTTTATGTATTCTAAATGTTTTCTTATTTTCTTAAAGAAACTGTTCATTACCGTAATCTTATCTTTCATTACCGCAACAGGCCTCCACATTACACGGTAATGAAAGCTACGCGCTACGGTAATGAATGACATTTACTTAAACTAGCTTAAAATGGCAGTATGCTATAATGCCTCAGCAAAAATTTTTTAACCAGCAGTGTCAGCTCTCTACTACTTTCTTTACAGTAAACTATCTAATTGAAAACTTTTTAAGAACATGAAATATTACACATTATGGTAATGATCACTTATGGTGTGGAAGGAGACAGATGTAACGATAAACTTAACGATTACCAACATCAAACAATGCCAAACAATCTTACTTTGTAGCCATCTTTCCTCTTGTGTTCTTTGTGATGCATTATGGGTAAGAATAACTTTATTTAAAATAACACTGTGATTATGACAGGGCCATGAACAAGGTGTAACGGTAATGAAAGCTGCGTGTTAGGACACTCCTTTTTCCTCAAATATTTTTTTAAACAACTTAGGTAACCATTATAGCTTATCATAATCTGCTAAATAATATCGTTTTAAACAGATTTATATAATTTTCTGTAAAATTGCTTGAATATTCATGATGCTACATTGAGGTGAAACCACTAAATTTTTCACTGGACGCATTACGGTAATGAATATAAAGCTCCAAAATCAGTTAAAAAACAAAAAAAAATACAATTTTGGCAACAAATTATGGACAATGCCACGTAACAGATGTAATGATCTTTCAATAAAAATTAAATATTTCAGGTTACAGGTCAAGTATGTCCCTAAAATCTTTGAAGACATAGCTTAGGTTGACTTAATGAGAATCACCCATGTACAGGCTATTAATTCAGCACTTTGTGTCCATCCACCACCTGGTGGATGGACACAAGGAAGGATCAAATTTCGACAGGCTGCCACGACCACACCCTTTGACTATGGAGGAAGATTTTGATAACTTTTTCTCAGGAAGGCCTGCTGTATGTACTGGCAAAATTTCAGATCGCTAAGACTTTCCCCCTCGGAGGAGTTCATCATAGATTTTGTACAGTTAACGCATGATGGCGCACTTCCTCTTGGGTTTAGAGCATGGCTGTGATTGACTTTTTTGTGTTTCCTGATGTGCTGCATATGCCTCCCAAATTTTGTAGTTGGCCTAATACCACTTTTTAAAATTTTGTAGGGGGCGCTATGGAGCCATTTTGCCACACACCTCCACATGCCCTAAAAAATATGAAATTTTTCGCCAGTTCTGATGTGTGTGCAAATTTTCATGACTATTCGAGCATGTTCAGGCCATGAAAAATGCAGTTCTTTTGGCAGGATAATAATAATAATAATAATATTAATAATAATAATAATAAAAAACCCTAAGGTTACAATAGGGTCCTACGGCACCGTTGGTGCCTTGGACAGCCGGTGCACTTGCACCGCCTGTCCTCGGCACCTCGGTGCTCGGACCCTAATAATAATAATAATAATAAAAAACCCTAAGGTTACAATAGGGTCCTATGGCACCGTTGGTGCCTTGGACAGCCGGTGCACTTGCACCGCCTGTCCTCGGCACCTCGGTGCTCGGACCCTAATTAAAGCTGCGAGCAGCATTGAACGGGTCCTCGCATCCTTGCTGGTCGGCGACCACAAGCATGTCCACCAGGCAATGCTGCGACTGAGAGTGTATTTAGGCCCATGAATACGACAAGGGCTGGATTCTGAGCACACAGGTCAAATTTCAGGCAGATTGGAGCATGTACAGGCTATTTATGCAGTATTTTCTCTCCATCCACCAGGTGGCGCTATCTCTGTTACTGTATATTGATCTATGAAACTCATCAGGACTGGACTCTGATCAAACTTTTAAAGTTTGAGGTAGATTGCAGCGTGTACAGGGGATTTACACCAGATGTCCTGCTTCATGGCGTAACATTAAAGTTCAGTTGGTCGCCATGGCCACGCCCGTTGAGTTTTGTGAACAATTTTCGCAAATATGCAACCTGAAGGCGTGTCTTATATATTTTCCCAAAGTCAGGTGTTTTGGAGTTATTGCCTGTGAGAAATGAATTGTTGAAAATGAGCAAAAACACCAAAAATCTGACAATAAATTCAAAATGGCCGACTTTGTGTTGGGTTTAGAGAATGACTCCAAGAGACCTTTTTGTTTGCACTGACGTTCTACATATGCATGCCAAATTTCATAGTCATAGATGAAAGTCTCTGTGGAGGCTATTTTTTTAAATGCTGGAGGGGGCGCTATGGTACATGCTGTGAATGTATTTTGGCCTGTAAATGTGATCAGGACAGGACTGTGTTTAATCATGTGAGGTCTGAGGTAGATTGGAGCATGCAGAGGATAGTTGGGTAGCACTTATGTTTCATGGCGAACCATCAAAATTCTGGAGGTCGCCATGTCCACACCCTTTGACTCTGGAAGAATCTTTTAATAACTTTTGATCATAACATCGTGTTGTATATCCTGGCAAAATTTGAGTTCTCTAGAGCTTAACCCCTCAGAGGAGTTCGCTCTCAAAAATTAAAAAAATAGAGAAATTTTATCCACGTAATTCAAAATGGCGGACTTCCTGTTGAGTTTAGGTGATGGCTTCAAGAGGCTTTTTTGTGTGTCCTGGTGTGCTCTATAGGCCTCCCAAATTTTGTGGATGTAGGTGAAAAGTGCTGTCGGGCTGTTTATTAAACATACTGCAGGGGCGCTATAGCACATGCCCTTTAGAGATGCATACAGTGTTATTCCTTGATACGACTGTGATGTGTGTGTAAATTTTGGTGAGCTGTTGAACATTCTAAGCCTGTCAAAAAGTACTTTGTTTGTGACAACAACAACACGTTGCCACGGCAACAGCATTTTATCAAATGCTACAATCTTCACACTTTGGCATTGTCTGGGGGTGAAGACTGAGCTGACCAGCTTCCAGAAGGATATGACAAAGTTTGGAGCAATCATGCATGCAAATGTAATTTCTAAACTGCTTGTTACCAATAGGTGGCGCTATGACTTTTTCTAAATTTTTCAGTGTGGATGTCCTCAAACTGGTTCTGGTGTCCAGCACATGAAGTTTGGGGCAGATAGGATCCTTTGCAGCTGAGATATGAACACTTCAATTTTCATGGCAAAACATCAAACTTTGCCTTCCCGCCACAGACACGCCTTTTTATCACACATCACCATTTTTTCTGGGATTCATCATCAATGTGTTCAGGCTTATGTCACCGCATCTGAGATGAATCTGAGCAACAGGCTAAGAATAGTACATGAAAGTGTAAAAAAATGTCAAATTTTTGATACCACAAGGTGGCGCTGTGACTGTGAATGAATCTTGCTATATGGATGTCATCGAGGCAGGTCTGTGATCATACATATAAAGTTTCATTCAGATTGGAGCATGTTCAGGAGAGTTAGACAGCATTTCCTGTTTCATGGCGAAAGATCAAATTTCGACAGGCCGCCACGACCACACCCTTTAACTATGGAGGAAGATTTTAATAACTTTTTCTCAGGAAGGCCAGTACTTTTTCTATGTACTGGCCAAATTTCAGATCGCTAAGACTTTCCCCCTCGGAGGAGTTCATCATAGATTTTGTACAGTTAACGCATGATGGCACACTTCCTGTTGGGTGTTGAGCATGGCTGTGATTGACTTTTTTGTGTTTCCTGATGTGCTGCATATGCCTCCCAAATTTTTTAGCTCTCGGCCAAATTCCCTCCGAGTTGGCCTAATACCACTTTTTAAAATTTTGTAGGGGGCGCTATGGAGCCATTTTGCCACACACCTCCACATGCCCTAAAAAATATGAAATTTTTCGCCAGTTCTGATGTGTGTGCAAATTTTCATGACTTTTCGAGCATGTTCAGACCCTGAAAAATACAGTTGTTTTGGCAGAATAATAATAATAATAATAAGGAAGAAAAATAAAAAACCCTAAGGTTCCAATAGGGTCCTAGGCACCGCTGGTGCCTTGGCCAGTCGGTGCCCTTGCACTGCCTGTCCTCGGTACCCTCGGTGCTCGGACCCTAATAATAATAATAAAAACCCTAAGGTTTCAATAGGGTCCTACGGCACCGTTGGTGCCTTGGACAGCCGGTGCCCTTGCACCGCCTGTCCTCGGCACCTCGGTGCTCGGACCCTAATTAAAGCTGCGAGCAGCGTTGAACGGGTCCTCGCATCCTTGCTGGTCGGAGACCCCAAGCATTTCCACCAGGCAATGCTACGACTGAGAGTGTATTTAGGCCCATGAGTGTCACAAAGGCTGGATTCTTAGCACACAGGTCAAATTTCAGGCAGATTGGAGCATGTACAGGCTGTTTATGCAGCACTTTCTGTCCATCCACCAGGTGGTGCTATCTGTGTGACTGCATATTGGTCTATGAAACTCATCAGGACCGGTCTCTGATCAAACATGTAAAGTTTGAGGCAGATTACAGCATGTACAGGGGATTTACATAAGACGTCCTGCTTCATGTCGTAACATTAAAGTTCAGTTGGCCGCCATGGCCACGCCCTTTGAGTTTTATGAACAATTTTCGCAAATATGCAACCTGAAGACGTGTCTTATATATTTTCCCAAATTCAGGTGTTTTGGAGCTATTGCCTGTGAGAAATGAATTGTTGAAAATGATCAAAAATACCAAAAATCTGACATTTAATTAAAAATGGCCGACTTCCTGTTGGGTTTAGAGAATGACTCCAAGAGACTTTTTTGTTTGCACTGACGTTCTACATATGCATGTCAAATTTCATAGTCATACGTGAAAGTCTGTGTGGAGGCTATCTTTTAAATGCTTTAGGGGGCGCTATGGCACATGCTGTGAATGTATTTTGGCCTGTAAATGTGATCAGGACAGGACTGTGTTTAATCATGTGAGGTCTGAGGTAGATTGGAGCATGCAGAGGATAGTTAGATAGCACTTGATGTTTCATGGCGAACCATCAAAATTCTGGAGGTCGCCATGTCCACACCCTTTGACTCTGCAAGAATCTTTTAATAACTTTTGATCATAACATCGTGTTGTATACCGTGGTAAAATTTGAGGTCTCTAGGAGTTAACCCATAGCAGGAGTTCGCTCTTAAAAATTAAAAAAATAGAGAAAATCTTTCCACGTAATTTAAAATGGCAGACTTCCTGTGGAGTTTAGGGGATGGCTCCAAGAGGCTTTTTTGTGTGTCCTGGTGTGCTCTATAGGCCTCCCAAATTTTGTAGATGTAGGTGAAACGTGCTGCCGGGGCTGTTTATTAAACATACTGCAGGGGGCGCTATAGCACATGCCCTGCAGAGATGCATACAGTGTTATTCCTTGAGACGACTGTGATGTGTGTGTAAATTTTGGTGAGCTGTTGAACATTCTAAGCCTGTCAAAAAGTACTTTGTTTGTCACAAAAACAACGCGTTGCCACGGCAACAGCATTTCATCAAATATCAAAATCTTCACACTGTGGTATTGTCTGGGGGTGAAGAATCAGCTGACCAATTTTCAGAATGATATGAAAAAGTTTGGAGCAATGATGTGTGCAAATGTAATTTCTAAACTGCTTGTCACCAATAGGTGGCGCTATGACTTTTTCTAAATTTTTCAGTGTGGATGTCCTCAAACTGGTTCTGGTGTCCAGCACATGAAGTTTGGGGTAGATAGGATCCTTTGCAGCTGAGATATGAACACTTCAATTTTCATGGCGAAACATCAAACTTTGCCGTCCCGCCACAGACACGCCTTTTTATCACACGTCACCATTTTTTCTGTGATTCATCATCAATGTGTTCAGGCTCATGTCACCACATCTGAGGTGAATCTGAGCAACAGGCTAAGAACAGAACATGAAAGTGTAAAAAATGTCAAATTCTTGATACCACAAGGTGGCGCTGTGACTGTGAATGAATCTTGCTATTTGAATGTCATCGTGGCAGGTCTGTGATCATACATGTAAAGTTTCATTCAGATCGGAGCATGTTCAGGAGAGTTAGACAGCATTTCCTGTTTCATGGCGAAGGATCAAATTTCGACATGCCGCCACGACCACACCCTTTAACTATGGAGGAAGATTTTGATAACTTTTTCTCAGGAAGGCCTGCTGTATGTACTGGCCAAATTTCAGATCGCTAAGACTTTCCCCCTAGGAGGAGTTCATCATAGATTTTGTACAGTTAACGCATGATGGCGCACTTGCTGTTGGGTTTAGAGCATGGCTGTGATTGACTTTTTTGTGTTTCCTGATGTGCTGCATATGCCTCCCAAATTTTGTAAGTCTAGACCAAATTCCCTCTGAGTTGGCCTAATACCACTTTTTAAAATTCTGTAGGGGGCGCTATGGAGCTATTTTGGCACACACCTCCACATGCCCTAAAAAATATGAAATTTTTCGCCAGTTCTGATGTGTGTACAAATTTTCATGACTTTTCGAGCATGTTCAGGCCCTGAAAAATGCAGTTGTTTTGGCAGAATAATAATAATAATAATAATTAAAGCTGCGAGCAGCGTTGAACGGGTCCTCGCATCCTTGCTGGTCGGCGACCCCAAGCCTTTCCACCAGGCAATACTACGACTGAGAGTGTATGTAGGCCCATGAATGTCACAAAGGCTGGATTCTTAGCACACAGGTCAAATTTCAGGCAGATTGGAGCATGTACAGGCTATTTATGCAGCACTTTCTGTCCATCCACCAGGTGGCGCTATCTCTGTGTCTGTATATTGGTCTATGAAACTCATAAGGACCGGTCTCTGATCAAACATGTAAAGTTTCAGGCAAATTGCAGCATTTACAGGGGATTTACATATTATGTCCTGCTTCATGGCGTAACATTGTAGTTCAGTTGGCCCGCATGGCCACGCCCTTTGAGTTTTGTGAACAATTTTCGCAAATACTCAACCTGAAGGCGTGTAGTATAATATTGTCCCAATTTCAGGTGTTTTGGAGCTATTGCCTGTGAGAAATGAATTGTTGAAAATGATCAAAAACAGCAAAATCTGACATTTAATTCAAAATAGCCGACTTCCTATTGGGTTTAGAGAATGACTCCAAGAGACTTTTTTGTTTACAATGAGTTGCTCCATATGCATGCCAAATTTCATAGTCTCGGTGAAAGTCTCTGTGGAGGCTATTCTTAAAAATGCTGTAGGGGGCGCTATGGAACATGCTGTGAATGTATTTTGGCCAATAAATGTGATCAGGACAGGACTGTGTTTAATCATGTGAAGGTCTGAGGTAGATTGGAGCATGCAGAGGATAGTTAGGTAGCAATTGATATTTCATGGCGAAACATCAAATTCTGGAGGTCGCCATGTCCACACCCTTTGACTCTGAAGAATCTTTTAATAACTTTTGATCAACATCGTGTTGTATACCCTGGCAAAATTTGAGGTCTCTCAGTTAACCCCGAGGAGGAGTTCGCTCTCAAAAATTAAAAAAATAGAGAAATTTTATCCACTTAATTCAAAATGGCGGACTTCCTGTTGAGTTTAGGGGATGGCTCCAAGAGGCTTTTTTGTGTGTCCTGGTGTGCTCTATATGCCTCCCAAATTTTGTGGATGTAGGTGAAACATGCTGCCGGGGCTGTTTATTAAACATACTGTAGGGGGCGCTATAGCACATGCCCTGCAGAGATGCATACAGTGTATTCCTTGAGACGACTGTGATGTGTGTGTAAATTTTGGTGAGCTGTTGAGCATTCTAAGCCTGTCAAAAAGTACTTTGTTTGTCACAAAAACAACACGTTGCCACGGCAACAGCATTTCATCAAATCAAAATCTTCACACTTGGCATTGTCAGGGGTGAAGAATCAGCTGACCAATTTTCAGAATGATATGAAAAAGTTTGGAGCAATGGTGTGTGCAAATGTAATTTCTAAACTTCTTGTTACCAATAGGTGGCGCTAACTTTTCCAAAATTTTCAGTGTGGATGTCCTCAGAGTGGGTGGTGTCCAGCACATGAAGTTTGGGGCAGATACGATTAGGATTTGCTGAGATATAAACATTTTAGTCGTCATGGCGAGACATCTAAATTCGCCGCGCCGCCACAGACACACCTTTTATGACACGTCACCATTTTCACTGTGAATCATCATCAACATGTTAAGGTTTATTCACCACATTTGAGGTGAATCTGAGCAAGAGCAAAGAATAATACATCAAAGTGTAAAAAATGACATTTTCTGTTGCCAGCAGGTGGCGCTCTGACTGTGAATGGATTTCATCATATGGATGTGATCAGGGCAGGAATCTGATCATACATATAAAGTTTCAGGCAGATTGGAGCATGTTCAGGGCATTTACACAGCACTTGAAATTTCATGGCGAAGGATCAAAATTCCACAGACCGCCACGGACACGCCCTTTGACTTTTGAAAAAGATTTTAATAACTTTTGCTCATTAAGGCCTCCTGTATGTACTGGTTGAATTTGAGGCGAATTGGAGTTTCCCCCTGGGAGGAGTTCGCTCTGGAAAAAAATGAAAAATGGGCAAAATCTGACATTCAACGTAAAATAGCTCACTTCCTGTTGGGTTTGGAATATGGCTGTCACTGACTTTTTTGTTCAGTCTGATGTGCTGCATATGTGTACCAAATTTGGTAGCTGTAGGTGAAACATGATGGGCGTGGGAAAGTGTAGGGGGCGCTATGGAGCCATTTTGCCACACACCTCCACAATTCCTTTAAAATATGAAATTTTTCACCAGTCCTGATGTGTGTACAAATTTTCATGAGTTTTTGAGCATGTTTAGGCCCTCAAAAATGCAATTGTTCTGAGAGACAAATAATAATAATAATTAAAGCTGCGAGCAGCATTGAACGGGTCCTCGCATCCTTGCTGGTCGGCGACCCCAAGCATGTCCACCAGGCAATGCTGCGACAAAGTGTATTTAGGCTCATGGATGTAACGAGGACTGGATTCTGAGCACTCAGGTCAAATTTCAGACAGATTGGAGCATGTACAGACTATTTTTGCAGCACTTTGTGTCCATCCACCAGGTGGCACTATGTCTGTGACTGTATAGTGGTCTATGAAACTCATCAGGACTGGACTCTGATCAAACATGTAAAGTTTGAGGTAGATTACAGCATGTACAGGGGATTTACACAAGACGTCCTGCTTCATGGCGTAACATTAAAGTTCAGTTGGCCGCCATGGCCATGCCCTTTGAGTTTTGTGAACAATTTTCGCAAATATGCAACCTGAAGGCGTTTCTTATATATTTTCCCAAATTCAGGTGTTTTGGAGTTATTGCCAGTGACAAATGAATTGTTGAAAATGACCAAAAACACCAAAAATCTGACATTTAATTCAAAATGGCTGACTTTCTGTTGTGTTTAGAGAATGACTCCAAGAGACTTTTTTGCTTGCACTGATGTGCTACATATGCATGCCAAATTTCATAGTCATAGGTGAAAGTCTGTGTGGAGGCTATTTTTTAAATTCTTTTAGGGGGCGCTATGGTGATGCTGTGAATGTATTTTGGCCAATAAATGTGATCAGGACAGGACTGTGTTTAATCATGTGAGGTCTGAGGTAGATTGGAGCATGCAGAGGATAGTTAGGTAGCACTTGATGTTTCATGGCGAACCATCAAAATTCTGGAGGTCGCCATGTCCACACCCTTTGACTCTGCAAGAATCTTTTAATAACTTTTGATCATAACATCGTGTTGTATATCCTGGCAAAATTTCAGCTCTCTAGACCTTAACCCCGAGGAGGAGTTCGCTCTCAAAAATGAAAAAAATACAGAAATTTTATCCACTTAATTCAAAATGGCGGACTTCCTGTTGAGTTTAGGGGATGGCTCCAAGAGGCTTTTTTGTGTGTCCTGGGTGTGCTCTATCGGCCTCACCCAATTTGTGATGTAGGTGAAACATGCTGCGGGGGGTGTTTATTAAACATACTGCAGGGGGCGCTATAGCACATGCCCTGCAGAGATGCATACAGTGTTATTCCTTGAGACGACTGTGATGTGTGTAAATTTTGTGAGCTGTTGAACATTCTAAGCCTGTCAAAAAGTACTTTGTTTGTCACAAAACAACGCGTTTGCACGGCAACAGCATTTCATCAATATCAAAATCTTCACACTGTGGTATTGTCTGGGGTGAAGAATCAGCTGACCAATTTTCAGAATGATATGACAAAGTTTGGGAGCAATGATGTTGCAAATGTAATTTCTAAACTGCTGGTTACCAAGAGGTGGCGCTATGACTTTCTAAATTTTTCAGTGTGGATGTCCTCAAACTGGTTCTGGTGTCCAGCACATGAAGTTTGGGCAGATAGGATCCTTGCACCTGAGATATGAACACTTCAATTTTCATGGCGAAACACAAACTTTGCCGTCCCGCCACAGACACGCCTTTTCATCACAACGTCACCATTTTTTTCTGTCTTCATCATCAGTGTCAGGCTTATGTCACAACATCTGAGGTGATCTGAGCAACAGGCTAAGAATAGTACATGAAAGTCTAAAAATGTCAATTCTTGATACCACAAGGTGGCGCTGTGACTGTGAATGAATCTTGCTGTATGGATGTCATCGAGGCAGGTCTGTGATCATACATGTAAAGTTTCATTCAGATCGGAGCATGTTCAGGAGAGTTAGACAGCATTTCCTGTTCATGCGAAGGATCAAATTTCGACAGGCCGCCACGACACACCCTTTAACTATGGAGGAAATTTAATAACTTTTCTCAGGAAGGTCTGCTGATGTACTGGCAAAATTTCAGACGCTCAGACTTTTCCCGAGGAGGAGTTTCATCTAGATTTGTACAGTTAACGCATGATGGCGCACTTCCTGTTGGGTGTAAGCATGCTGTGATTGACTTTTTGTGTTTCCTGATGTGCTGCATATGCCTCCCAAATTTTTTAGCTCTCGGCCAAATTCCCTCCGAGTTGGCCTAACCACTTTTTAAAATTTTGTAGGGGGCGCTATGGAGCCATTTTGCCACACACCTCCACATGCCCTAAAAAATATGAAATTTTTCGCCAGTTCTGATGTGTGTGCAAATTTTCATGACTTTTCGAGCATGTTCAGGCCCTGAAAAATGCAGTTGTTTTGGCAGAATAATAATAATAATAAAAAACCCTAAGGTTCCAATAGGGTCCTTCGGCACCGTTGGTGCTCGGACCCTAATAATAATAATAAACCGTAGGGTTTCAATAGGGTCCTACGGCACCGTTGGTGCCTTGGACAGCCGGTGCCCTTGCACCGCCTGTCCTCGGCACCTCGGTGCTCGGACCCTAATAATAATAATAAACCGTAGGGTTTCAATAGGGTCCTACGGCACCGTTGGTGCCTTGGACAGCCGGTGCCCTTGCACCGCCTGTCCTCGGCACCTCGGTGCTCGGACCCTAATAAAGAAGAAAAATAAAAAACCCTAAGGTTCCAATAGGGTCTTCGGCACCGCTGGTGCCTTGGCCAGTCGGTGCCCTTGCACCGCCTGTCCTCGGCACCCTCGGTGCTCGGACCCTAATAAACCGTAGGGTTTCAATAGGGTCCTACGGCACCGTTGGTGCCTTGGACAGTCGGTGCCCTTGCACCGCCTGTCCTCGGCACCTCGGTGCTCGGACCCTAATAATAATAATAAAAAACCCTAAGGTTCCAATAGGGTCCTTCGGCACCGTTGGTGCTCGGACCCTAATAACAATAATAAGAAAAAGAAACCGAGCAAATACAATAGGGTCTCGCCAGCTCCGCTGGCCAGCTCCGCTTGCCTGCTTCGCTGGCTCGGTCCCTAATAAAAAAAACCCTAAGGTTACAATAGGGTCCTACGGCACCGTTGGTGCCTTGGACAGCCGGTGCCCTTGCACCGCCTGTCCTCGGCACCTCGGTGCTCGGACCCTAATAATAATAATAATAATAAAGCTGCAAGCAGCGTTGAACGGGTCCTCGCATCCTTGCTGGTCGGCGACCCAAACATTTTCACCAGCCAATGCTACAACTGAGACTGTATTTAGGCCCACGAATGTCACAAAGGCTGGATTCTGAGCACACAGGTCAAATTTCAGGCAGATTGGAGCATGTACGGGCTATTTATGCAGCACTTTCTGTCCATCCACCAGGTGGCGCTATCTGTGTTACTGTATATTGGTCTATGAAACTCATCAGGACTGGTCTCTGATCAAACATGTTAAGTTTGAGGCAGATTGCAGCATGTACAGGGGATTTACACAAGACGTCCTGCTTCATGGCGTAACATTAAGGTTCAGTTGGCCGCCATGGCCACGCCCTTTGAGTTTTGTGAACAATTTTCACAAATACTCAACCTGAAGGCGTGTAGTACATATTGTCCCAATTTCAGATGTTTTGGAGCTATTGCCTGTGAGAAATCAATTGTTGAAAATGATCAAACCACCAAAAATCTGACATTTAATTCAAAATGGCCAACTTCCTGTTGGGTTTAGAGAATGACTCCAAGAGACTTTTTTGTTTGCACTGACAAGCTACATTTGCATGCCAAATTTCATAGTCCCCGGTGAAAGTCTCTGTGGAGGCTATTTTTTTAAATGCTGCAGGGGGCGCTATGGCACATGCTGTGAATGTATTTTGGCCAATAAATGTGATCAGGACAGGACTGTGTTTAATCATGTGAGGTCTGAGGTAGATTGGAGCATGCAGAGGATAGTTAGGTAGCATTTGATGTTTCATGGCGAACCATCAAAATTGTGGAGGTCGCCATGTCCACACTCTTTGACTCTGGAAGAATCCTTTAATAACTTTTGATCAGGAGATCGTGTTGTATTTCCTGGTAAAATTTGAGGTCTGTAGGAGTTAACCCCGAGGAGGAGTTCGCTCTCAAAAATTAAAAAATTAGAGAAAATTTATCCACGTATTTCAAAATGGTGGACTGCCTGTTGAGTTTAGGGGATGGCTCCAAGAGGCTTTTTTGTGTGTCCTGGTGTGCTCTATAGGCCTCCCAAATTTTGTGGATGTAGGTGAAACGTGCTGCCGGGGTTGTTTGTTAAACATACTGTAGGGGGCGCTACAGCACATGCCCCGTAGAGATGCATACAGTGTTATTCCTTGAGACGACTGTGATGTGTGTGTTCTAAGCCTGTCAAAAAGTACTTTGTCACTAAAACAACGCATTGCCACGGCAACAGCATTTCATCAAATATCAAAATCTTCACACTGTGGTATTGTCTGGGGGTGAAGAATCAGCTGACCAATTTTCAGAATGATATGACAAACTTTGGAGCAATCATGCACGCAAATGTAATTTCTAAACTGCTTGTTATCAATAGGTGGCACTACGACTTTTCCTAAATTTTTGAGTGTGGATGTCCTCAGAGTGGGCCTGGTGTCCAGCACATGAAGTTTGGGGCAGATAGGATGAGGATTTGCTGAGATATGAACATTTTAGTCGTCATGGCGAGACATCAAAATTCGCCGTGCCGCCACAGACACGCCTTTTGATGACACATCACCATTTTCACTGTGAATCATCATCAACATGTTAAGGTTTATGTCACCACATTTGAGGTGAATCTGTGCAAGAGGCAAAGAATAATACATCAAAGTGTAAAAAATGACATTTTCTGTTGCCAGCAGGTGGCGCTGTGACTGTGAATGTATTTCATCATATGGATCTGATCAGGGCAGGACTCTGATCATACATGTAAAGTTTCAAGCAGATTGGAGCATGTTAAGGGCATTTACACCGCACTTGAAATTCATGGCGAAGGATCAAAATTTCAGAGGCGCCACGGACAAAAGGCCCTTTGACTTTGGCAAAAGATTTTAATAACTTTGATCATTAAGGCCTCCTGTATATACTGGTCGAATTTGAGGCGAACTGGAGTTTCCCCCTAGGAGGAGTTCGCTCGAGAAAAAAATGAAAAATGGGCAAAATCTGACATTCAACAAAATAGCTCACTTCCTGTTGGGTTTGGAATATGGCTGTCACTGACTTTTTTGTTCACCCTGATGTGCTGCATATGTGTACCAAATTTGGTAGCTGTAGCTGAAACATGTTGCCCGTGGGAAAGTGTAGGGGGCGCTATGGAGCGGTTTTGCCACACACCTCCACATGCCCTAAAAAATATGAAATTTTTCGCCAGCTCTGATGTGTGTGCAAATTTTCATGACTTTTCGAGCATGTTCAGGCCCTGAAAAATGCAGTTCTTTTGGCAGGATAATAATAATAATTAAAGCTGCGAGCAGCATTGAACGGGTCCTCGCATCCTTGCTGGTCGGCGACCCCAAGCATGTCCACCAGGCAATGCTGCGACAAAGTGTATTTAGGCTCATGGATGTAACGAGGACTGGATTCTGAGCACTCAGGTCAAATTTCAGACAGATTGGAGCATGTACAGACTATTTTTGCAGCACTTTGTGTCCATCCACCAGGTGGCACTATGTCTGTGACTGTATAGTGGTCTATGAAACTCATCAGGACTGGACTCTGATCAAACATGTAAAGTTTGAGGTAGATTACAGCATGTACAGGGGATTTACACAAGACGTCCTGCTTCATGGCGTAACATTAAAGTTCAGTTGGCCGCCATGGCCATGCCCTTTGAGTTTTGTGAACAATTTTGCAAATATGCAACCTGAAGGCGTTTCTTATATATTTTCCCAAATTCAGGTGTTTTGGAGTTATTGCCAGTGACAAATGAATTGTTGAAAATGACCAAAAACACCAAAAATCTGACATTTAATTCAAAATGGCTGACTTTCTGTTGTGTTTAGGAATGACTCCAAGAGACTTTTTTGCTTGCACTGATGTGCTACATATGCATGCCAAATTTCATAGTCATAGGTGAAAGTCTGTGGAGGCTATTTTTTAAATTCTTTTAGGGGGCGCTATGGTAGATGCTGTGAATGTATTTTGGCCAATAAATGTGATCAGGACAGGACTGTGTTTAATCATGTGAGGTCTGAGGTAGATTGGAGCATGCAGAGGATAGTTAGGTAGCACTTGATGTTTCATGGCGAACCATCAAAATTCTGGAGGTCGCCATGTCCACACCCTTTCTCTGCAAGAATCTTTTAATAACTTTTGATCATAACATCGTGTTGTATATCCTGGCAAAATTTCAGCTCTCTAGACCTAACCCCGAGGAGGAGTTCGCTCTCAAAAATGAAAAAAATACAGAAATTTTATCCACTTAATTCAAAATGGCGGACTTCCTGTTGAGTTTAGGGGATGGCTCCAAGAGGCTTTTTTGTGTGTCCTGGTGTGCTCTATAGGCCTCCCAAATTTTGTGGATGTAGGTGAAACATGCTGCCGGGGCTGTTTATTAAACATACTGCAGGGGGCGCTATAGCACATGCCCTGCAGAGATGCATACAGTGTTATTCCTTGAGACGACTGTGATGTGTGTGTAAATTTTGGTGAGCTGTTGAACATTCTAAGCCTGTCAAAAAGTACTTTGTTTGTCACAAAAACAACGCGTTGCCACGGCAACAGCATTTCATCAAATATCAAAATCTTCACACTGTGGTATTGTCTGGGGGTGAAGAATCAGCTGACCAATTTTCAGAATGATATGACAAAGTTTGGAGCAATGATGTGTGCAAATGTAATTTCTAAACTGGTTACCAAGAGGTGGCGCTATGACTTTTTCTAAATTTTTCAGTGTGGATGTCCTCAAACTGGTTCTGGTGTCCAGCACATGAAGTTTGGGGCAGATAGGATCCTTTGCAGCTGAGATATGAACACTTCAATTTTCATGGCGAAACATCAAACTTTGCCGTCCCGCCACAGACACGCCTTTTCATCACACGTCACCATTTTTTCTGTGCTTCATCATCAATGTGTTCAGGCTTATGTCACAACATCTGAGGTGAATCTGAGCAACAGGCTAAGAATAGTACATGAAAGTCTAAAAAATGTCAAATTCTTGATACCACAAGGTGGCGCTGTGACTGTGAATGAATCTTGCTGTATGGATGTCATCGAGGCAGGTCTGTGATCATACATGTAAAGTTTCATTCAGATCGGAGCATGTTCAGGAGAGTTACACAGCATTTCCTGTTTCATGGCGAAGGATCAAATTTCGACAGGCCGCCACGACCACACCCTTTAACTATGGAGGAAGATTTTGATAACTTTTTCTCAGGAAGGTCTGCTGTATGTACTGGCAAAATTTCAGATCGCTCAGACTTTTCCCCTAGGAGGAGTTCATCATAGATTTTGTACAGTTAACGCATGATGGCGCACTTCCTGTTGGGTGTAGAGCATGGCTGTGATTGACTTTTTTGTGTTTCCTGATGTGCTGCATATGCCTCCCAAATTTTTTAGCTCGGCCAAATTCCCTCCGAGTTGGCCTAATACCACTTTTTAAAATTTTGTAGGGGCGCTATGGAGCCATTTTGCCACACACCTCCACATGCCCTAAAAAATATGAAATTTTTCGCCAGTTCTGATTGTGTGCAAATTTTCATGACTTTTCGAGCATGTTTAGGCCCTCAAAATGCAGTTGTTCTGAGAGACAAATAATAATAATAATTAAAGCTGCGAGCAGCGTTGAACGGGTCCTCGCATCCTTGCTGGTCGGCGACCCCAAGCATGTCCACCAGGCAATGCTACGACTGAGTATATTTAGGCCCACGGATGTCACAAAGGCTGGATTCTGAGCACACAGGTCAAATTTCAGGCAGATTGGAGCATGTACAGGCTATTTATGCTGCACTTTCTGTCCATCCACCAGGTGGCGCTATCTCTGTGACTGTATATTGGTCTATGAAACTCATAAGGACCGGTCTCTGATCAAACATGTAAAGTTTCAGGCAATTGCAGCATTTACAGGGATTTACAAGATGTCCTGCTTCATGGCGTAACATGTAGTTCAGTTGGCTGCCATGGCCACGCCCTTTTGAGTTTTGTGAACAATTTTCACAAATACTCAACCTGAAGGCGTGTAGATATATTGTCCCAATTTCAGGTGTTTTGGAGCTATTGCCTGTGAGAAATCAATTGTTGAAAATGATCAAAACACCAAAAATCTGACATTTAATTCAAAATAGCGGACTTCCTTGAGTTAGAGAATGACTCCAAGAGACTTTTTTGTTTGCAATGAAGTGCTACATATGCATGCCAAATTTCATAGTCATAGGTGAAAGTCTCTGTGGAGGCTATTCTTAAAATGCTGTAGGGGCGCTACGGAACATGCTGTGAATGTATTTTGGCCAATAAATGTGATCAGGACAGGACTGTGTTAATCATGTGAGTCTGAGGTAGATTGGAGCATGCAGAGGATAGTTAGGTAGCACTTGAGGTTTCATGGCAACCATCAACATTGAGGAGGTCGCCATGTCCACACCGTTTGACTCTGCAAGAATCCTTTGATAACTTTTGATCAGAACATCGTGTTGTATATCCTGGCAAAATTTCAGCTCTCTAGACCTTAACCCCGAGGAGGAGTTCGCTCTCAAAAATGAAAAAAATACAGAAATTTTATCCACTTAATTCAAAATGGCGGACTTCCTGTTGAGTTTAGGGGATGGCTCCAAGAGGCTTTTTTGTGTGTCCTGGTGTGCTCTATAGGCCTCCCAAATTTTGTGGATGTAGGTGAAACATGCTGCCGGGCTGTTTATTAAACATACTGCAGGGGTGCTATAGCACATGCCCTGCAGAGATGCATACAGTTATTCCTTGAGACGACTGTGATGTGTGTGTAAATTTGGTGAGCTGTTGAACATTCTAAGCCTGTCAAAAAGTACTTTGTTTGTCACAAAAACAACGCGTTGCCACGGCAACAGCATTTCATCAAATATCAAATCTCACACTGTGGTATGTCTGGGGGTGAAGAACAGCTGACCAATTTTCAGAATGATATGAAAAAGTTTGGAGCAATGGTGTGTGCAAATGTAATTTCTAAACTTCTTGTTACCAATAGGTGGCGCTATGATTTTTTCCAAATTTTCACCGTGGATGACCTCACACTGGGAATGGTGTCCAGCACATGAAGTTTGGGGCAGATACGATTAGGATTTGCTGAATATAAACATTTTAGTCGTCATGGCGAGACATCTAAATTCCCGCGCGGCGCCACAGACACACCTTTTTATGACACGTCACCATTTTCACTGTGAAAATCATCAACATGTTAAGGTTTATTTCACCACATTTGAGGTGAATCTGAGCAAGAGAAAAAAAATACATCAAAGTGTAAAAAATGACATTTTCTGTTGCCAGCAGTGGCGCTCTGACTGTGAATGGATTTCATCATATGGATGTGATCAGGGCAGGAATCTGATCATACATATAAAGTTTCAGGCAGATTGGAGCATGTTCAGGGCATTTACACACAACTTGAAATTTCATGGCGAAGGATCAAAATTCCACAGACCGCCACGGACACGCCCTTTGACTTTTGAAAAAGATTTTGATAACTTTTGCTCATTAAGGCCTCCTGTATGTACTGGTTGAATTTGAGGCGAATTGGAGTTTCCCCTGGGAGGAGTTCGCTCTGGAAAAAAATGAAAAATGGGCAAAATCTCACATTCAACTTAAAATAGCTCACTTCCTGTTGGGTTTGGAATATGGCTGTCACTGACTTTTTTTGTTCAGTCTGATGTGCTGCATATGTGTACCAAATTTGGTAGCTGTAGGTGAAACATGATGGGCGTGGGAAAGTGTAGGGGGCGCTATGGAGCCATTTTGCCACACACCTCTACAATTCCTTTAAAATATGAAATTTTTCACCAGTCCTGATGTGTGTACAAATTTTCATGAGTTTTTGAGCATGTTTAGGCCCTCAAAAATGCAATTGTTCTGAGAGACAAATAATAATAATAATAAACCGTAGGGTTTCAATAGGGTCCTACGGCACCGTTGGTGCCTTGGACAGCCGGTGCCCTTGCACCGCCTGTCCTCGGCACTCGGTGCTCGACCTAATAATAATTAAAGCTGCGAGCAGCGTTGGAACGGGTCCTCGCATCCTTGCTGGTCGGCGACCCCAGGCATGTCCACCAGGCAATTCTACGACTGAGAGTGTATTTCGGCCCATGAATGTCTCAAAGGTTGGATTCTGAGCACACAGGTCAAATTTCAGGCAGATTGGAGCATGGCCAGGCTATTTTGCAGCACTTTCTGTCCATCCACCAGGTGGCGCTATCTCTGTGACTGTATAATGGTCTATGAAACTCATCAGGACTGGACTCTGATCAAATGTAAAGGTTGAGGTACATTACAGGATGTACAGGGGATTTACACAAGATGTGCTGCTTCATGGCGTAACATTAAAGTTCAGTTGGCCGCCATGGCCACACCCTTTGAGTTTTTGCTAACAATTTTCACAAATATGCAACCTGAAGGCGTTATGTATATATTGTCCCAAATTCAAGGTGTTTTGGAGTTATTCCTGTGAGAAATGAATTGTTGAAAATGACTAAAAACACCAAAAATTGACATGAATTCAAATAGCGACTTTCCTGTGGTTTAGAGAATGACTCAAGAGACTTTTTTGTTTGCACTGACGTGCTACAATATGCATGTCGAATTTCATAGTATCAGGTGAAAGTCTGTGTGGAGGCTATTTATTTAAATGCTTGTAGGGGGCGCTATGGTGAATGCTGTGGAATGTATTTTGGCCTATAAATGTGATCAGGACAGGACTGTGTTTAATCATGTGGGGTCTGAGGTAGATTGGAGCATGCAGAGGATAGTTAGGTAGCACTTGATGTTTCATGGCGAACCATCAAAATTCTGGAGGTCGCCATGTCCACACCCTTTGACTCTGGAAGAATCCTTTAATAACTTTTGATCATAACATCGTGTTGTATATCCTGGCAAAATTCCAGCTCTCTAGACCTTAACCCCGAGGAGGAGTTCCGCTCTCAAAAATTCAAAAAAATTAGAGGACATTTTTCCACGTAATTCAAAATGCGGACTTCCTGTTGGTTTAGGGGATGGCTCCAAGAGGCTTTTTTGTGTGTCTGGTGTGCTCTATAGGCCTCCCAAATTTTGTGGATGTAGGTGAAACATGCTGCGGGGGCTGTTTATTAAACATACTGCAGGGGGCGCTATAGCACATGCCCTGCTAGAGATGCATACAGTGTTTATTCCTTGAGACGACTGTGATGTGTGTGTAATTTTGGTGAGCTGTTGAACATTCTAAGCCTGTCAAAAAGTACTTTGTTTGTCACAAAAACAACGCGTTGCACGGCAACAGCATTTCATCAAATACAAAATCCTTTCACACTGTGGTATTGTCTGGGGGTGAAGAATCAGCTGACCATTTTCAGAATGATATGAAAAGTCTGGAGCAATGATGTGTGCAAATGTAATTTCTAAACTGCTTGTTACCAGAGGTGGCGCTATGACTTTTTCTAAATTTTTCAGTGTGGAATGTCCCTCAAACTGGTTCTGGTGTCCAGCACATGAAGTTTGGGGCAGATAGGATCCTTTGCAGCTGAGATATTGAACACTTCAATTTTCATGGCGAAACATCAAACTTTGCCGTCCCGCCACAGACACGCCTTTTCATCACACGTCACCATTTTTTCTGTGCTTCATCATCAATGTGTTCAGGCCTTATGTCACAACATCTGAGGTGAATCTGAGCAACAGGCTAAGAATAGTACATGAAAGTCTAAAAAATGTCAAATTTCTTGATACCACAAGGTGGCGCTGTGCTGTGAATGAATCTTGCTGTATGGATGTCATCGAGGCAGGTCTGTGATCATACATGTAAAGTTTCATTCAGATCGGGAGATGTTCAGGAGAGTTAGACAGCATTTCCTGTTTCATGACGAAGGATCAAATTTCGACAGGCCGCCACGACCACACCCTTGAACTATGGAGGAAGATTTTGATAACTTTTTCTCAGGAAGGTCTGCTGTATGGACTGGCAAAATTTCAGATCGCTCAGACTTTTCCCCTAGGAGGAGTTCATCATAGATTTTGTACAGTTAACGCATGATGGCGCACTTCCCTGTTGGGTGTAGAGCATGGCTGTGATTGACTTTTTTGTGTTTCCTGATGTGGCTGCATATGCCTCCCAAATTTTTAGCTCTCGGCCAAATTCCCTCCGAGTTGGCCTAATACCACTTTTTAAAATTTTGTAGGGGGCGCTATGGAGCCCATTTGTCATACACTACCACATTCCTTTAGAATATAAAATTTTTCACCAGTTCTGGTGTGTGTACAAATTTTCATGAGTTTTTGAGCATGTTTAGGCCCTCAAAAATGCAGTTGTTCTGAGAGACAAATAATAATAATAATAATAATAATAATAATAATAATTAAAGCTGCGAGGCAGCATTGAACGGGTCCTCGCATCCTTGCTGGTCGGCGACCCCAAGCATGTCCACCAGGCAATGCTGCGACAAAGTGTATTTAGGCTCATGGATGTAACGAGGACTGGATTCTGAGCACTCAGGTCAAATTTCAGACAGATTGGAGCATGTACAGACTATTTTTGCAGCACTTTGTGTCCATCCACCAGGTGGCACTATGTCTGTGACTGTATAGTGGTCTATGAAACTCATCAGGACTGGACTCTGATCAAACATGTAAAGTTTGAGGTAGATTACAGCATGTACAGGGGATTTACACAAGACGTCCTGCTTCATGGCGTAACATTAAAGTTCAGTTGGCCGCCATGGCCATGCCCTTTGAGTTTGTGAACAATTTTCGCAAATATGCAACCTGAAGGCGTTTCTTATATATTTTCCCAAATTCAGGTGTTTTGGAGTTATTACCAGTGACAAATGAATTGTTGAAAATGACCAAAAACACCAAAAATCTGACATTTAATTCAAAATGGCTGACTTTCTGTTGTGTTTAGAGAATGACTCCAAGAGACTTTTTTGCTTGCACTGATGTGCTACATATGCATGCCAAATTTCATAGTCATAGGTGAAAGTCTCTGTGGAGGCTATTCTTAAAAATGCTGTAGGGGGCGCTATGGAACATGCTGTGAATGTATTTTGGCCAATAAATGTGATCAGGACAGGACTGTGTTTAATCATGTGAGTTCTGAGGTTGATTGGAGCATGCAGAGGATAGTTAGGTAGCACTTGATGTTTCATGGCGAACCATCAAAATTCTGGAGGTCGCCATGTCCACACCCTTTGACTCTGCAAGAATCTTTTAATAACTTTTGATCATAACTTCGTGTTGTATATCCTGGCAAAATTTCAGCTCTCTAGACCTTAACCCCGAGGAGGAGTTCGCTCTCAAAAATGAAAAAAATACAGAAATTTTATCCACTTAATTCAAAATGGCGGACTTCCTGTTGAGTTTAGGGGATGGCTCCAAGAGGCTTTTTTGTGTGTCCTGGTGTGCTCTATAGGCCTCCCAAATTTTGTGGATGTAGGTGAAACATGCTGCGGGGGCTGTTTATTAAACATACTGTAGGGGGCGCTATAGCACATGCCCTGCAGAGATGCATACAGTGTTATTCCTTGAGACGACTGTGATGTGTGTGTAAATTTTGGTGAGCTGTTGAACATTCTAAGCCTGTCAAAAAGTACTTTGTTTGTCACAAAAACAACGCGTTGCCACGGCAACAGCATTTCATCAAATATCAAAATCTTCACACTGTGGTATTGTCTGGGGTGAAGAATCAGCTGACCAATTTTCAGAATGATATGAAAAAGTTTGGAGCAATGATGTGTGCAAATGTAATTTGTAAACTGCTTGTTACCAAGAGGTGGCGCTATGACTTTTTCTAAATTTTTCAGTGTGGATGTCCTCAAACTGGTTCTGGTGTCCAGCACATGAAGTTTGGGGCAGATAGGATCCTTTGCAGCTGAGATATGAACACTTCAATTTCATGGCGAAACATCAAACTTTGCCGTCCCGCCACAGACACGCCTTTTCATCACACGTCACCATTTTTTCTGTGATTCATCATCAATGTGTTCAGGCTTATGTCACAACATCTGAGGTGAATCTGAGCAACAGGCTAAGAATAGTACATGAAAGTCTAAAAAATGTCAATTCTTGATACCACAAGGTGGCGCTGTGACTGTGAATGAATCTTGCTGTATGGATGTCATCGAGGCAGGTCTGTGATCATACATGTAAAGTTTCATTCAGATCGGAGCATGTTCAGGAGAGTTAGACAGCATTTCCTGTTTCATGGCGAAGGATCAAATTTCGACAGGCCACCACGACCACACCCTTTGACTATGGAGGAAGATTTTGATAACTTTTTCTCAGGAAGGCCTGCTGTATGTACTGGCAAAATTTCAGATCGCTCAGACTTTTCCCCGAGGAGGAGTTCATCATAGATTTTGTACAGTTAACGCATGATGGCGCACTTCCTGTTGGGTGTAGAGCATGGCTGTGATTGACTTTTTTGTGTTTCCTGATGTGCTGCATATGCCTCCCAAATTTTTTGGCTCTCGGCCAAATTCCCTCCGAGTTGGCCTAATACCACTTTTTAAAAATTTGTAGGGGGCGCTATGGAGCCATTTTGCCACACACCTCCACATGCCCTAAAAAATATGAAATTTTTCGCCAGTTCTGATGTGTGTGCAAATTTTCATGACTTTTCGAGCATGTTCAGGCCCTGAAAAATGCAGTTGTTTTGGCAGAATAATAATAATAATAATAATTAAAGCTGCGAGCAGCGTTGAACGGGTCCTCGCATACTTCCTGGTCGGCGACCCCAAGCATGTCCACCAGGCAATGCTGCGACAAAGTGTATTTAGGCTCATGGATGTAACGAGGACTGGATTCTGAGCACTCAGGTCAAATTTCAGACAGATTGGAGCATGTACAGATTATTTTTGCAGCACTTTGTGTCCATCCACCAGGTGGCGCTATCTCTGTGACTGTATAGTGGTCTATGAAACTCATCAGGACTGGACTCTGATCAAACATGTAAGTTTGAGGCGGATTGCAGCGTGTACAGGGGATTTACACAAGACGTCCTGCTTCATGGCGTAACATTAAACTTCAGCTGCCCGCCATGGCCACGCCCTTTGAGTTTTATGAACAATTTTCGCAAATATGCAACCTGAAGACGTGTCTTATATATTTTCCCAAATTCAGATGTTTTGGAGTTATTGCCTGTGAGAAATGAATTTTTGAAAATGACCAAAAACACCAAAAATCTGACATTTAATTAAAAATGGCCGACTTTCTGTTGTGTTTAGAGAATGACTCCAAGAGACTTTTTTGCTTGCACTGATGTGCTACATATGCATGCCAAATTTCATAGTCATAGGTGAAAGTCTGTGTGGAGGCTATTTTTTAAATTCTTTTAGGGGGCGCTATGACACATACTGTGGATGTATTTTGGCCTGTAAATGTGATCAGGACAGGACTGTGTTTAATCATGTGAGGTCTGAGGTAGATTGGAGCATGCAGAGGATAGTTAGGTAGCACTTGATGTTTCATGGCGAACCATCAAAATTCTGGAGGTCGCCATGTCCACACCCTTTGACTCTGCAAGAATCCTTTGATAAATTTTGATCATAACATCGTGTTGTATATCCTGGCAAAATTTCAGCTCTCTAGACCTTAACCCCGAGGAGGAGTTCGCTCTCAAAAATGAAAAAAATACAGAAATTTTATCCACTTAATTCAAAATGGCGGACTTCCTGTTGAGTTTAGGGGATGGCTCCAAGAGGCTTTTTGTGTGTCCTGGTGTGCTCTATAGGCCTCCCAAATTTTGTGGATGTAGGTGAAACATGCTGCCGGGGCTGTTTATTAAACATACTGCAGGGGGCGCTATAGCACATGCCCTGCAGAGATGCATACAGTGTTATTCCTTGAGACGACTGTGATGTGTGTGTAAATTTTGGTGAGCTGTTGAACATTCTGTGCCTGTCAAAAAGTACTTTGTTTGTCACAAAAACAACGCGTTGCCACGGCAACAGCATTTCATCAAATATCAAAATCTTCACACTGTGGTATTGTCTGGGGGTGAAGAATTAGCTGACCAATTTTCAGAATGATATGACAAAGTTTGGAGCAATGATGTGTGCAAATGTAATTTCTAAACTGCTTGTTACCAAGAGGTGGCGCTATGACTTTTTCTAAATTTTTCAGTGTGGATGTCCTCAAACTGGTTCTGGTGTCCAGCACATGAAGTTTGGGGCAGATAGGATCCTTTGCAGCTGAGATATGAACACTTCAATTTTCATGGCGAAACATCAAACTTTGCCGTCCCGCCACAGACACGCCTTTTCATCACACGTCACCATTTTTTCTGTGCTTCATCATCAATGTGTTCAGGCCTATGTCACAACATCTGAGGTGAATCTGAGCAACAGGCTAAGAATAGTACATGAAAGTCTAAAAAATGTCAAATTCTTGATACCAAAAGGTGGCGCTGTGACTGTGAATGAATCTTGCTGTATGGATGTCATCGAGGCAGGTCTGTGATCATACATGTAAAGTTTCATTCAGATAGAAGCATGTTCAGGAGAGTTAGACAGCATTTCCTGTTTCATGGCGAAGGATCAAATTTCGACAGGCCGCCACGACCACACCCTTTAACTATGGAGGAAGATTTTGATAACTTTTTCTCAGGAAGGTCTGCTGTATGTACTGGCAAAATTTCAGATCGCTCAGACTTTTCCCCTAGGAGGAGTTCATCATAGATTTTGTACAGTTAACGCATGATGGCGCATTTCCTGTTGGGTGTAGAGCATGGCTGTGATTGACTTTTTTGTGTTTCCTGATGTGCTGCATATGCCTCCCAAATTTTTTAGCTCTCGGCCAAATTCCCTCCGAGTTGGCCTAATACCACTTTTTAAAATTTTGTAGGGGGCGCTATGGAGCCATTTTGTCATACACTACCACAATTCCTTTAGAATATAAAATTTTTCACCAGTTCTGGTGTGTGTACAAATTTTCATGAGTTTTTGAGCATGTTTAGGCCCTCAAAAATGCAGTTGTTCTGAGAGACAAATAATAATAATAATAATTAAAGCTGCGAGCAGCGTTGAACGGGTCCTCGCATCCTTGCTGGTCGGCGACCCCAAGCCTTTCCACCAGGCAATACTACGACTGAGAGTGTATGTAGGCCCATGAATGTCACAAAGGCTGGATTCTTAGCACACAGGTCAAATTTCAGGCAGATTGGAGCATGTACAGGCTATTTATGCAGCACTTTCTGTCCATCCACCAGGTGGCGCTATCTCTGTGTCTGTATAGTGGTCTATGAAACTCATCAGGACTGGACTCTGATCAAACATGTAAAGTTTGAGGTAGATTACAGCATGTACAGGGGATTTACACAAGACGTCCTGCTTCATGGCGTAACATTAAAGTTCAGTTGGCCGCCATGGCCATGCCCTTTGAGTTTTGTGAACAATTTTCGCAAATATGCAACCTGAAGGCGTTTCTTATATATTTTCCCAAATTCAGGTGTTTTGGAGTTATTGCCAGTGACAAATGAATTGTTGAAAATGACCAAAAACACCAAAAATCTGACATTTAATTCAGAATGGCTGACTTTCTGTTGTGTTTAGAGAATGACTCCAAGAGACTTTTTTGCTTGCACTGATGTGCTACATATGCATGCCAAATTTCATAGTCATAGGTGAAAGTCTGTGTGGAGGCTATTTTTTAAATTCTTTTAGGGGGCGCTATGGTAGATGCTGTGGATGTATTTTAGCCAATAAATGTGATCAGGACAGGACTGTGTTTAATCATGTGAGGTCTGAGGTAGATTGGAGCATGCAGAGGATAGTTAGGTAGCACTCGATGTTTCATGGCGAACCATCAAAATTCTGGAGGTCGCCATGTCCACACCCTTTGACTCTGCAAGAATCCTTTGATAACTTTTGATCATAACATCGTGTTGTATATCCTGGCAAAATTTCAGCTCTCTAGACCTTAACCCCGAGGAGGAGTTCGCTCTCAAAAATGAAAAAAATAGAGAAAATTTGTCCACTTAATTCAAAATGACGGACTTCCTGTTGGGTTTAGGGGATGGCTCCAAGAGGCTTTTTTGTGCGTTCTGATGTGCTCTATGTGTCTCCCAAATTTTGAGGATGTAGGTGAAACGTGCTGCCGGGGCTGTTTATTAAACATACTGTAGGGGGCGCAATAGCACATGCCCTGTGGAGATGTATACATTCTTATTCCTGGAGACGACAGTGATGTGTGTGTAAATTTTGGTGAGCTGTTGAGCATTCTAAGCCTGTCAAAAAGTACTTTGTTTGTCACAAAAACAACGCGTTGCCATGGCAACAGCATTTCATCAAATATCAAAATCTTCACACTGTGGTATTGTCTGGGGGTGAAGAATCAGCTGACCAATTTCAGAATGATATGAAAAGTTTGGAGCAATGGTGTGTGCAAATGTAATTTCTAAACTTCTTGTTACCAATAGGTGGCGCTATGACTTTTTCTAAATTTTTCAGTGTGGATGTCCTCAAACTGGTTCTGGTGTCCAGCACATGAAGTTTGGGGCAGATAGGATCCTTTGCAGCTGAGATATGAACACTTCAATTTTCATGGCACCGCTGGTGCCTTGGCCAGTCGGTGCCCTTGCACCCTAATAATAATAATAATAATAAACCGTAGGGTTTCAATAGGGTCCTACGGCACCGTTGGTGCCTTGGACAGCCGGTGCCCTTGCACCGCCTGTCCTCGGCACCTCGGTGCTCGGACCCTAATAATAAGGAAAAAGAAAATTAAAAAAAACCCTAAGGTTCCAATAGGGTCCTAGGCACCGCTGGTGCCTTGGCCAGTCGGTGCCCTTGCACCGCCTGTCCTCGGCACCTCGGTGCTCGGACCCTAATAATAATAAGGAAGAAAAATAAAAAACCCTAAGGTTCCAATAGGGTCCGAGGCACCGCTGGTGCCTTGGCCAGTCGGTGCCCTTGCACCCTAATAATAATAATAATAATAAACCGTAGGGTTTCAATAGGGTCCTACGGCACCGTTGGTGCCTTGGACAGCCGGTGCCCTTGCACCGCCTGTCCTCGGCACCTCGGTGCTCGGACCCTAATAATAAGGAAAAAGAAAATTAAAAAAAACCCTAAGGTTCCAATAGGGTCCTAGGCACCGCTGGTGCCTTGGCCAGTCGGTGCCCTTGCACCGCCTGTCCTCGGCACCTCGGTGCTCGGACCCTAATAATAATAATAATAAAAACCCTAAGGTTCCAATAGGGTCCTTCGGCACCGTTGGTGCCTTGGACAGCCGGTGCCCTTGCACAGCCGGTGCCCTTGCACCGCCTGTCCTCGGCACCTCGGTGCTCGGACCCTAATAATAAGGAAAAAGAAAATTTAAAAAAACCCTAAGGTTCCAATAGGGTCCTTGGCACCGCTGGTGCCTTGGCCAGTCGGTGCCCTTGCACCGCCTGTCCTCGGCACCCTCGGTGCTCGGACCCTAATAAACCGTAGGGTTTCAATAGGGTCCTACGGCACCGTTGGTTCCTTGGACAGCCGGTGCCCTTGCACCGCCTGTCCTCGGCACCTCGGTGCTCTGACCCTAATAATAATAATAAGAAACGAAGCAAATACAATAGGGACTCGCCAGCTCCGCTGGCCAGCTCCGCTGGCTCGGTCCCTAATAAGAAACCAAGCAAATACAATAGGGTCTCGCCAGCTCCGCTGGCCTGCTTCGCTGGCTCGGTCCCTAATAAAAAACCCTAAGGTTACAATAGGGTCCTACGGCACCGTTGGTGCCTTGGACAGTCGGTGCCCTTGCACCGCCTGTCCTCAGCACCTCGGTGCTCGGACCCTAATAATAAGGAAAAAGAAAATTTAAAAAAACCCTAAGGTTCCAATAGGGTCCTAGGCACCGCTGGTGCCTTGGCCAGTCGGTGCCCTTGCACCGCCTGTCCTCGGCACCTCGGTGCTCGGACCCTAATAATAATAATAATAAAAAACCCTAAGGTTCCAATAGGGTCCTTCGGCACCGTTGGTGCCTTGGACAGCCGGTGCCCTTGCACAGCCGGTGCCCTTGCACCGCCTGTCCTCGGCACCTCGGTGCTCGGACCCTAATAATAAGGAAAAAGAAAATTAAAAAAAACCCTAAGGTTCCAATAGGGTCCTAGGCACCGCTGGTGCCTTGGCCAGTCGGTGCCCTTGCACCGCCTGTCCTCGGCACCCTCGGTGCTCGGACCCTAATAAACCGTAGGGTTTCAATAGGGTCCTACGGCACCGTTGGTTCCTTGGACAGCCGGTGCCCTTGCACCGCCTGTCCTCGGCACCTCGGTGCTCTGACCCTAATAATAATAATAAGAAACGAAGCAAATACAATAGGGACTCGCCAGCTCCGCTGGCCAGCTCCGCTGGCTCGGTCCCTAATAAGAAACCAAGCAAATACAATAGGGTCTCGCCAGCTCCGCTGGCCTGCTTCGCTGGCTCGGTCCCTAATAAAAAACCCTAAGGTTACAATAGGGTCCTACGGCACCGTTGGTGCCTTGGACAGTCGGTGCCCTTGCACCGCCTGTCCTCAGCACCTCGGTGCTCAGACCCTAATAAGAAACAGAGCAAATACAATCGGGACTCGCCAGCTTCGCTGGCTCGGTCCCTAATAATAATAAGAAGAAGAAACGGAGCAAATACAATAGGGACTCGCCAGCTTCGCTGGCTCAGTCCCTAATAATAATAATAATAAGAAACGAAGCAAATACAATAGGGATTCGCCAGCTCCGCTGGCTCGGTCCCTAATAAACCCTCGGGTTTCAATAGGGTCCTAGGCACCGCTGGTGCCTTGGACAGTCGGTGTCCTTGCACCGCCTGTCCTCGGCACCCTCGGTGCTCGGACCCTAATAAACCCTAGGGTTTCAAGAGGGTCCTTCAGCACCGTTGGTGCCTTGGACAGTCGGTGCCCTTGCACCGCCTGTCCTCAGCACCTCGGTGCTCAGACCCTAATAAGAAACGGAGCAAATACAATAGGGACTCGCCAGCTCCGCTGGCCGCTTTGCTGGCTCGGTCCCTAATTACCTATATAACTGAACTCATTATATAATGCAAATAAGGTTGCTTAAAAGTTGGTGGGGACAATTTGACCCTCTTGGAAAGTTGGTAGTGTTATGTCCCTACCGTCCCTATGCAAACCTACGCCCTTGAACCAAAGTAAACAAACAATCCAAACAAAAAAGAGTAAAAATCAATACGAGAAAGAACTAAGGCAAAATAAAGCAAAAAACATGTTGGGTCAAAGCCAACATGTGAATAGTTACTCACATAATATCTTGCTGGCAGAGAAACTATATACGCAGCTTTTTGGCATCAGAGAGTTTGCTCATAACGTGTTTCTGATTTGATTTGGTAAGCAAATACAGGCGTCCGTCCTGAGTCCAACTGGCTGTAAGCTTGTCCATGTACTGATCAGCTTCATTTTAATAAGTCTCCTTGTTTAAATTAACGATTTCCTCAGACAAACTGAGGATGGCGTCCCTTTATTAACAAGTGCAAACGCAACTACTTTGGCGGTTATCGCTACAATTGTTAAGGAATTAATTCCACCGAATCTTTACTGGGAACTTCATCGACACAGACCGCCAAACGACAAGTAATTTCCCGGTACTCACAGGATACTTTATTTCCACATATCGATGCACACATCCTGCAGAGTAAAAGCATGGCTCAGAACACAATGAGTACAGGTATAAATTTCATGTTGCTTAACACTAATAAAAAAAATGCAACATTTCTACAAAAATATGCTGACAATGCCATATAAGGAGAATGAACAGCCTTGGCAGAGTACTGTACTCTCTGAATGCTTTTCTTGTTTAAAATGTATTCTAGTGTATTTTACACAGTATTTTATTTACACTGTACTTAGTTACACTGTATTTTTTTACACAGTACTTTTTATACTTCTCTTTTTACGTATAGTACTTTTTTTTTAGAATTTCTCAGATTTAGATTTGATATCTACTCTTTACTGTTGTTGTTGAGTGCTGTAACTCCATTTACCACGTCAAATTCCTCTGTGCGAGCTCCCTTGGCAATAAAGGCTTTCTGATTCTGAATCAAAATTTTCGGTAGGTGTGAATGTGAGTGTGCTTGATTGTCTGTCACTCTGCATAGTCCTGTGATAGACTGGTGACCTGTCCAGAGTGTCTTCTGCCTTCACCCTAAATCAGCTGGGATAGACTCCAGCTCCCACTGGGACCCTACAGAAGATGACGCAGTGTATAGATAATAGATGGATGGGAAATATCCTAATGTTCAACTTAGAAATAATGCAGTTTCTATATGAGGCAATTTTTAAATCTATTTGCATTTAAGGACATTGCACAGGGGTGCCTCACATCTGTTGTATACTGTATATTTTTAATCAACACAAACAGTAAATAGTTGTGCTGAAGTTATTCTTGTTTACTGTCACAGTATTTTACTTGTTCACCTACACATTTGCTCATCTACATGTGGAGACAACTTATACTAAAACAATTGACTGAGTTTAAAGACTTGGTTTTAATAAAGTTCAAACTGACTTCAAGCGAAAGATAATACACCAAGGATTTTTAACACTTAACCAAACCAAGACATTTCCATAACCCAAAGATCACACTAATCAACATGATTGTATCTACAATGGCTCAAAGAGTGTCCTGCTTGTGAGAGAGGCTGCTTGTAGCAGGGCAAGGCCACAGTGAATGAACACCCAACTCTGACCTCTTGTCAAGTCTTTGCAGTCAAAGAATGTCATTGTCCATTGACTAGAAAAGATGTTGCCAGCAGACTTAATGGGGGCAGTTTCATTAAATCGCATTTGAGAAAGCCAATCATAGTTAAATTAGTTTTTTAGGAGTCAGAGTCGCATTGCAGCCACTGTGGTGAACATTTTTTGCTGTCTCTTTTCACTATCTGTAATTATCCTTTTTTTGTCCTGTCAGCTCTTGATTGAAATGGAGGACTGAGGTTTACCCCAGTGTTGGGGAATATCACACCTGCTGAAGTGTCCTCCGCATCATGCTCAAGGGCTGCTGTTCAGTAAGCTGACCATGACATTTTGCTTCCAAGTTGAGAAAGATGAAGAGGATAGATAATCTCCCCTCAGGGATCAATAAAAAAAAGACATTATTTAAACCTGCCTGTTTTCTTCCTGTTCATCACAATTTATATAATTAATTAGGCTGAGTGTTCTATGTTTATAACCCGTCCTTGGTTTTGCCTTTCTCTTTCTCAGCAATTTGGTGATGTAAGGCTTATTGATGGCTGTTCCTGCAGTGTTGATGAATGTTCAGTGTGTGTCTCAGCACTGACAATGCGATGTGTCATTCCTGCAAAGCAATCTGTAGAAGCTAGCTAAGGTTACAAGGTGCCATGTAAGTGCAGACCATTTACCATTCCAAAATCTAAGTAAAACAGACACATTGCCCAGACACATCTCCCTCCTAGGACATTATGATTTACTCAAAATCCATAAAACCCACACTTGAAAATGATTGCAGAGAGAATGGTTATGTTACACTGTAACACTCATTTGTTTGTTAAAAGGAATGAAGCAGACAAGTTACATTTTTGTGGAAATCACACCTCACTTGTCGTCAGCCATTTATTATCTGTACAGCACATCGATGCTCAGCTATTGAACATCTCTGTAGGCACAAAACAAGCTGTGCAACCTCTCAGCATAGTACAGGGAGTTACACACCCAGTCAATGTGTCCATATGTGATGGTGGGAGCAGGTGTGTGGCAGACTATTTCAACCAATTGACTCACAAATGATGCTTAGGTGTGTCTGATACTTTTGGTGGTAATAAAGAAGCAATGTAGTTACTGATTTACGGCTACTGTGTTTCTCATTCACACCCACACACACACCAATGGTGGTCAAGCTGCCATGCAAGGCGTTTGTCTACTGACTTGGTGTTCAGTGTCTTGCCCAAAGAGTTGACATAGAATAGTGGACAACCTGCTGTACCACCTGAGCCACAACCGCACCAGAACAAAAGAGGATTAAAAGTCCCTTGGTTAGGGTTAGGGAAAGATCAGAGTTTGGGATAATATAAAGGTGTAGTTGAGGTTGTAGATAGTTAAAAGACACATAGGTCTTCCTCGCCTATCCATCCAGTCCAACCTCCTCCCTCTCCTATTGTGCCTGTAATAATTACAATGAGGATGACACTGACAAAGAGCAACTCTGAATCATAATAAGCTTCTTCTACAAATGACCTCTGGTGTTGTTTTGCAGGTAAATGATGGTACTGTGTTTCACGTTTTTAAAAATGAATTTGCTGACATGCTGAAATTTCACCTGTTGCATCCAGTGTTACCCAACTTGATTAAAACCCTCTGCATAATATTGTGTAGGTCTCCGTCAGGCCACCAAGACAGTTTTGACTTGTCAGAGCTTGGACCCAGGGCCTCCGGGGTGTCTTGTGGTGTTTGTTACCAGAGTCATATATAAATTACCACTGCAGAGAAATAAACGGTCTGCAGTGATGTCAGCACCTTACACTGTTTGGAGTTTACCAAAGGAATCCCAGCAACTTAGCTGAATCATGGTAGTTGGGAGAGTAGGAAGCACTTTCACACAAAAACAATCATTTAATGCTACAGGAGTCAATATTCTATCACTTCTCAAGTGACAGGTGACACTGTAATGTTTTTGATAAGTCCATGATAAAACCATTGAACACCACCTGCACAGCATCAAGCAGCAGACAGACATGGGTCAACATTAGCTGGTAAAAAATCTGACCAATGTACAACAAAGATACAAGAAAAGTGAACATTGGAATTAAATTCATCATGTAAAAACAGACAGGACTCCAACTGTTATGTGGCTCTGTGTCTGCAGATAGTGATGTTACTCTCGAGCCAGTTTGCTCGACACAGTGCCGAGCTTTTGAAGCGAAAGTGTTCCGAGACGGTGTTTCGATCCCTGCTTCCGCACGCCCACAATCACGTGACTATCGAGAACGAGGCCTCGTTACGTCACATCGCGTGTCGCGGTGCTTCGCGCGAACTTTGAAGGGGTTGGACATTTCAATTTGTCCAGGTCTTAAAAGGCATAGGGGTCTGATTCACTTCTCAAATTGTGGGTTTTTGAGAGGAGGAGATCACGCTAGTGCATTTGCCATTTGTCATTTTGAGAGAAGTTAGGGAGAGTATACATTTAGTTAGAATTTAGTTTAGATATATCTAGTTGCATTTCATACATTAAATAACACACAGATACATAAGCATAGATTCACTCATACACAACACACATTCATTCATAGAAACACACCACATATATGCACACAAACATACATATATAACGTTTTAAAACATTTATTGCAAGTACAAAGCAGTGTGAGACAAGCAGTCCTGAGGCTTTTTCATTTTTTTCCACTTAGATGCAGTTCTGACACAGGACCAGCAGATGTCACTCTTCTGGTTGTGTCAAATGCTTCAAAGCAATGTGTCATTCTTGAAGCAGATGTGTCAAAGTGGTTCATTGCTTCATGAAGCTTCGATTTCACCATCACTACTGCTAGACGTGGCAGATTAGATTTACAAGAGGCCCAAAAATATGTTATAGTTGTTTTAACTATGCACTAAATCCTAGGTAAACAACAAAGATTAGCTACTCTGTTCAAAACTTGGAAGATATACTGTAGTTTTTAGGGCTGCAACAACGAATCGATAAAATCGATAATAATCGATAATAATCGATTATTAAAAGCGTTGGCAACGAATTTCATTATCGATTCGTTGCGTCGCACGATTCATGCGTGACGCTCCATGTCGCGGAGTCGTCTGCTTCACCTGCAGAACTTTGTCAATGCTGGCTGATTGAAATAAAGTTGTTTTTTTAAATAAAAAAAACTCCGCCTGCAGAGCTTTGTCAATGCTGGCTATCTAAAGTAAAGTTGTTGGCTTTTTAAAAAAAAATCTGCAGAACAAGTGGAACAGAGCGAAGTGGAGGCAGAGCGGAGGCGGTATTTTCAGAGGGAAAATAGGCTCAGAAAATAGAACATGACCAACACAGACAAAACAGTTCAACCAAAGTATTCTAAAATGTGGGAGCATTTCACTCTTGACAATACAAAAAAATGCGTACAATGCAAGCTTTGTAAAAGCGACATGAGATGGCACGGGAGCACCACGGTGATGCTAGAGCGCCTGAAATGGAAACACGTTGGAGTCACCGATGAGGATGAAGGGAGCTCAACAGCAGGGTAAGTCACTACATTATCCTACGTTTGTTCCGTTGTAAAGTGAGGAAACGTAACGTTAGTCTCTCTGGTAGCTCTCCTCATGCTAGCGATCGCTTGTTAGCTGAATAATGACAATGATACGGCATGCAAATGTGTGTGTGCGTGCCTAATACTTTATATTTCACTTTAATCAGCTCAAGCAGTGTTTAAATATGCTTTATAAATAAACATAACTTGCACACAATAGTGGTAATTAAGCCTCAAGTTTTAATTTTCTGACAAAGTCTGAGTGATGATACTGGTTTGTGTTGGGGTGAGGCGGGATGAACTCAATTTATACAGTGAAATTTTTTTTTTTTTTTTTTTTTACCTGTTGTTTGTGCACTTATTTGCTCTGTCAGTCCAAGTGTTATTCCAAATAAAGAGGCAGAAATTAAAGGTGTTTTTTAAATCCGATTCATTGATTAATCGAAAAAATAATTGACCGAATAATCGATTATTAAAATAATCGTTAGTTGCAGCCCTAGTAGTTTTTAATCAGTACTTTAATGGGAATGCTGGGTAGCTGACAAAGTCAAAGAGAAAACAATGGACTTGCAATCAGAATACTCAAAGTATAAAATATAATCCAAATATTAAAAATAGAATGTTCTCATGCTATCACACAGATGCTCAAATGAAGCTGTCATTTGCATGGTTCAATTCTGCTACAGCAGCTGACAAAGAGTAGAAAATGAATAGGGCACAACACATCTGTCTAACCAGCGCTATTTTAACAGTTCTATTACTCGTGTCCTTGTCGGGTCTGAGGCTGGGCACCCTTCATTAACCCCATTCCAGCTGCAATTACCTGTCCTGCACTATCCTCTACCTAGACATGATGAATTGGCTTGCTACATTGTTGGCTGAGCCCAAGGTTGAAGTTTGTGCAGGCTTTGACAATGTAAAATTCACCCTGCCAGCATTTTCAATAGCACATGCTGTAGATCAACGCATTCTCCCAGAATACCGGTTGTATTTCAGTTTGTCCAGGCAGACTGAGGCAACCCAGTCTACAGTGAAGGAGATGCAATGCAACAAATTCAAAATGTCTGAAAGGAAATTGAAATATCCACTCAGTGAAAATCTCAGATCTCCTTTGCAAAAATAATCAGAAAAAACAGATTTAAGTTAAATGTTCTTTTGAACTGGAAGTTGGAAAATTGTGCCTTTGGTCGACAAAACTACAACATTGTCAGATTTCTACTCTTCATATTTATGTGACATTGTTGGCAGTGGGAAACATTGAATTTCGTTTTAGCTACCCGTAACTGTGGGCTCCAGATAGTGCTCTCCCCTACTCCGTGCTTTTTGTTTCTCCTAGGTGTGCTTAGAACAGAGACTGCAGCAGCAGGTCACACTCATCTTGAATCAGCATTAGCAGAAGCACGAGCAGGTGGGACTGGGTCAATCAGACTCACCTCTACTGCAATAAAGACGGACTCCACTTACTACTCGTCGCCGAACCGTGAACGATCGTTCTAAGCACTGTTCTATCTAGCCCTCTGATTCCTGAAATTCCTAATAACTTGTGTTTGCTTTCTTCTAGTCTGGATTGCCCACCTGCTCATGCTCAGCTTGTCCCTCGTCTACCCTGGATCATCCATTTCATGGCAGTTGTCGGTTCCTCTGCACACCACCAGCCTGTCATCTCTCCACGTCCTCCTGCCCTTCTGGGTATCACTCACCTGGTCCTCAGCCTCAGCCAGGTACCAGTATATACATTTCTTGCTTGACCAAAATACATTACACTACAGCCAAATCTTGGAAGCAATGTTACCAAGTAAGGGTGGACAAGCTAGTCTTTCAGTGTCTTAAATTCGTGCACAGACCATTGCTCTTCAAAATGCAGGAAACATTTGTCAGCAGGAAGCTCAAGCCCTTGGCAGAAGTAGCCTCTGGGTGCAGAAGTGGTGGATCAAAGGAGGAACCTTCAACTGGCTCAGGACATCCATCTGGCCTAACTGCAAGAGCCAAAGAAGTGATGAGACAGGCCAAGAGTAAAAGAAACCAGTCATTCTGGCAACTTAGTCAGAGGCTGAAAAATCTTGAAGAACATGTTTCTAAGAACACTGCGCATTATTTAATAGAAACATTGAGGCTGAAAGCTTACAAGAGGCAACATAACCCACGACTCACCAAACTGCAAAAGGAGAAGAGACTGGCTTTCGCAAAGACGTACGTAACTCTACTTCCCAAGACTGGGAGAACTGGATCTTTCCTGATAAATGCCCTCTCTACTTATTTCCGACACTCAACAGCCAAAACGACCATATCTATACAGATGATGGTGAAAAAGCTGCACATTGTGCCTCAAGGTACCACAATATTATACCAGCAAAATTCTACACTGACAGTCAATAGAAACTTTGAGACCATATTTTCCAACATAATTTTTTATTTTGAAGCCCGAAACTGGATTTTCTTCATATGAATCATTTGTTTAGCATATTGGCATACAGAAACAAAAATCTAAAGTTTCAAGAATGATTTCAAAATAAAGAATTTCACAAAAGAAAACGGCACCTTCCAAACACAAAGTCACAACAGTCAATACCGAGTATGGCCTCCATTTGCTTCGATGCAGGCAGCAATCCGTCGGCGCATGCTTTGGACCAGGCTTCTGATTGTGGGTTGGGAACAGCCCATACGCCTGGCTACATCACTGTAGCTCAAACCGGCCTCCACCATACCCAGTGCCCGGAGACGTTGTTCATGTGATAGACGCGGCATGATGCTGTTCACTGGACTAACAATGGTGGCCTTTTTTGGGTCTTTATATAGGCCTTCAAAACCCATTCTCAAATTGTGCAGATACTCACTGGGTATTGCTTGGTGTGTATTTGGTTCACTTTTGCAAAGTGAACCAATCGTGACTCAGAATCAGACAGCGCTATTTATACCTTTTACATACGTTAGTTTCTTTTGTGCCATAAAGACCTGATGGCTGCGAGACTCTGTGGAAAAGGACAGTGAATCATGACAAAATGACAACTCATCATTATCTCAACTACCAGGGCACTAGATCATCAGTAAATCAACAATGAATAATTACAACCCCCCTACAAGTAGAATTCTGCATACATTTCTACCTCAAAGTTTCTATTGACTGTCAGTATAGAAAAGGTTCTACTTTAAGTTTTGGCCAGGAAGAAAAAATCTGGGCCTGCAACTGAACCGAAAGTGTTCAACAAAATTAGAATTTGAAGGTTTAGAATTGGTATTTATGCAAGATGGTGCCCCTGCTCACACTGCCTGTATGACTCAGCAATGACGTTCTGAGCATCTACCTGGCTTTCTCCTTGAGGAGGAATAGCCACCAAACTTCCCTGACTTCAACACAATTGAGAACTGTTAGGGAATCCTAAACAGACACATTTTGACAAGTCCATCACTGACCACACAAACACGACACGAACTTGCATAGTGTTGATTAGAGTTGTAAGAATAACATTATAGGTTATGAAATAAATTATAAAGCAGAAACAAGCTGATAAAAGCTACCTACTTTTTTCTGAACACTTCCTGTCCTTCCTCTGAACTCATACTAAAGCCCTATTCGCACGGGATTAGTATTACCTGGGGACCTCTGGTGATTTGTAATAAATGTTGAGGAGGTTGGTGATCTTGATCCCGTGTGAATGTGCCATGTCAATAATTGGTAAAGTAATAATTCCCCCACAAATTACGTACTATATTTCGCCAAACACCGACGTCCTGGGATAATGCTAGTCCCGTGTGAATCTGATGATTGGGGGTATTTTATTTTATTTAGTTTTTTTTTTGTACGCATATTTTTCTACATCTTTCTCGGTTGAATTACGGAGGCTGCGGTGGAAATTATTGACAGCATTTTAGGTGCAAATGCAGGAGTAGGCCTATGGACCATTCACAGAAATGGTGAAATTAAATCAACAAGAAGAGGGAAATTTGGGAGGATATTGAGATGGATGACGTGTAGAAGCGTGCATTAAGCATATCTTTCAACAGGCTGAATACAAACGCCCTGACGGCCTGTTATTCCGACAACTCTGCCCGCTGTTCAAAAGTCACGTTGCTGCTTTGACATATTTACTGTTGCCATGACGACTATATACCACGTTAAAAGTGGTCATTTTAACATGAACCACAAGCTTTCCATGAACCTAACCAAGTCGTGTTTCTGTCCAAACCTAATGTGGCCCTATAACAGTAGCGTTGTTACAACATAGGCTTTTAATGTTTTTAATGTTTATTTGCGCAACCGGTGTCTGTATTTTCTTTTTGCATGTATCCGTCGGTCACTTTGCACATGGACATCATATGTCTATGATGGACATGACAACAGCGGATGTTGCGACCTGCATAGATTTGACATCATATCCGTTCTGTAATGTCAGTAAATTCGAGTAAAATACAGACTTCGCTTATTCTGTGCGAATGCACTATGAGAAACACAGAAGTCCCGGAGTACTTCACAAATTGCCAGAGATCCCAGATAGTACTAATCCCATGCGAATAGTACATAAGACACACATGTAACAGTGTTTATGTAACAACATACCATGTTCAATATATGTTTACTAAATCTAATATAATGTCTACATAACTACATTTTGGGCAAGCCAATTCTACTTTCAACATCTATGAAGCCTACAGGATATTTGCGTGCTGTACAGTGGGATATTTTAAAGCACTTTTCTGCTGGAAACTGGGTGTTGCCTATTCCTCTGGCCTGACTATATCTGTGATGGATGAAGCTCATACTGCAGCTATCCCAGATATGTCACCATGAAGTTGGTGCAACAGCTTTTTGATGAACATGAAAAGCTCTCCACTTTGTGTGACAGCTAAGTTGGTGTCTGTTTGGAGAGGTATGAGGAAGGATGATAGGAGGCTGCTGTGACAGGTGATCAGTCTTGAAGAGGAAGTAATTACAGACAGTTTAGCTGATGGCTTATCATCTCAGAGCAGGGTATGAACTGTAGAAGAATCTGCAGGAACCACAGACTGTTTAGTATTCTGACTGTTCACAGGTCTGACTAAGTAGCCCAAAAAAGACTTCTGATAAACATAAATCAATTTTGTGGCAAAGAAAGTGAGTTGTGTTGTTCTGAAGAACTGAGGTTTAAAAACAACAAAACCACTTATGATACAAAGATCAGCCACAACATTGCAGTGCCTTGTTACAATGCATTTTAGTGCTGGGAAACCTTGGGTCTTGGTATTAACGTATTTAGTTATTTTGACACATACCACCTACCTAAACATTGCATGATACCAAGCATACCCCCTCTTGGCTACAGTCTTTTATGTCTTGGCCAAGTCTAGTTGAGCTCTCTCTTTCTCTCTCTCTCTCTGTGCTTCTGTCTTAGTGAGACCCACCCCATTGTCTGTTTCTAATGTATTTATTGCTGCCTGTATACTGAGCTTGCAGTCATTGAAATGTGCAGTAGTATTATGAATTATATTAGTTGCACTATACCAAGACATGAATGAATTTATCATAAAAAGAAAGCAAGAATGGAAATCTGAGAACATTACAGAACTCTCTGAACAGTACAGCGATTTTAAAGTTTCATGGTTAGCTTACAACATTGTGCATAAATACAAGTGTATCCCATATAATTAGAATATTGTAGAAAAGGGTCCTTTTTATAAAAAAAATCAGTGTAGGATCATTTGATTAAATTGTTGGGGAGTCCCATCAATTCCCGTCGTCTGCTACATATTTAGGTCCTGAGATTCGGTGTCCGTACATAACATACACATGCAGAACACACGCCTGTGCTCAGCGCAACGTCATTTTTGATTAAAAATTTCATCTGTCAAAGACTGAGCAGCCTTGGAAGAGTCCAGCACTCTCTGAGTACTTTTCTTGTTTGCTTATGTTGTTGTTTATCTTAATGTATGGTATTGTTGTGCAATAGTTATCGTGCTATTAATTTGCTAAAAGTTGTGCGATTAATAAATGTACATCAATTTAAGTTCAGTGTCTCCATTGTTTTGTTGTTTACATTTCGGTCCCTAACTTATATAGATTCCAGCTACCTGGCTTTCCTAAATAACTTCTAGCCTAAATAATTTCCCCAATCATTCCCCAAGCTCTTCTTGACAGTGCAACAAGAGCTGCTTCGTATGTTGCATTATTATTTTAATTTAATGTAAATATTTTACTGGTGGAACATAAGGTAGATTGTGTAATAATTCTACATAAGCATTGAGACCCCATTTGAACATACATTTTTCCTACATATATTCATTGGTGGATAATGTGGGTTACATTTTAAATGATTTGTGAATAACAGTACAGTTGTGTGTAGTTTGCTTGTTTGTTGCATAGTCATAGCATAGTAGACAGTTTTATTTCGGATCCAGCGACATTTGGATTTTCTTTGGTGAATGTGTAACAGAGATACACAGTCTTAACCAAGTAAAAGTAAAAAACTTCATAAATCATCTGTATCTGATGAGTTTCTCAGTACAGTATATTGAGGACAGATGATGCTCCCCAATTTCTAAGCCCCAGAAATCTCATTATCAGAGGAGGGTAGTAACGAGTTACATTAATTCCGTTACATTTACTTAAGTAACTTTTTGACAAAAAATATACTTCTGAGAGTAGTTTTACTCTGCCATAATTTTTACTTTTACTGGAGTAGATTTATGATAAAGAAATGCTACTCAGTTATACTGGCTACACTGGACTCATTACTTTTTTATTTACTAGGGGTGTAAGGGTACACAAAAATCATGGTTCGGTACATATTTCAGTATGGAAGTCACGGTTCGGTTCAGTTCGGTTTGGTTCTCAGCTAAGGGAAAAATAAAAAACCTGCTGATACACACGTGGACAAAATTGTTGGTACCCCTCAGTTAAAGAAGGAAAAACCCACAATTCTCACTGAAATCCCTTGAAACTCACAAAAGTAACAATAAATAAAAATTTATTGAAAATTAAATAATCAAAATCAGCCATCACTTTTGAATTGTTGATTTACATAATTATTTAAAAAAACAAACTAATGAAATAGGGCTGGACAAAAATGATGGTACCCATAACTTAATATTTTGTTGCACAACCTTTTGAGGCAATCACTGCAATTAAACGATTTCTGTATTTGTCAATGAGCGTTCTGCAGCTGTCAACAGGTATTTTGGCCCACTCCTCATGAGCAAACAGCTCCAGTTGTCTCAGGTTTGATGGGTGTCTTCTCCAAATGGCATGTTTCAGCTCCTTCCACATATGTTCAATGGGATTCAGATCTGGGCTCATAGAAGGCCACTTTAGAATAGTCCAACGCTTTTCTCTCAGCCATTCTTGGGTGTTTTTGGCTGTGTGTTTTGGATCGTTGTCCTGTTGGAAGACCCATGACCTGCGACTGAGACCAAGCTTTCTGACACTAGGCAGCACATTTCTCTCCAGAATGCCTTGATAGTCTTCAGATTTCATCGTACCTTGCACACTTTCAAGACACCCTGTGCCAGATGCAGCAAAGCAGCCCCAAAACATTACTGAGCCTCCTCCATGTTTCACCGTAGGGACAGTGTTCTTTTCTTCGTATGCTTGGTTTTTGAGTCTATGAACATAGAGTTGATGTGCCTTACCAAAAAGCTCCAGTTTGGTCTCATCTGTCCAAAGGACATTCTCCCAGAAGCTTTGTGGCTTGTCAACATGCATTTTTGCAAATTCCAGTCTCGCTTTTTTATGAGTTTTTTTCAGCAGTGGTGTCCTCCTTGGTCGTCTCCCATGAAGTCCACTTTGGCTCAAACAACGACGAATGGTGCGATCTGACACTGATGTACCTTGGCCTTGGAGTTCACCTTTAATTTCTTTGGAGGTTGCTCTGGGCTCTTTGGATACAATTCAAACGATCCGTCTCTTCAATTTGTCATCAATTTTCCTCTTGCGGCCACGTCCAGGGAGGTTGGCTACTGTCCCGTGGGTCTTGAACTTCTGAATAATATGAGCCACTGTTGTCACAGGAACTTCAAGCTGTTTAGAGATGGTCTTATAGCCTTTATCTTTAAGATGTTTGTCTATAATTTTTTTTCGGATGTCCTGGGACAATTCTCTCCTTCGCTTTCTGTTGTCCATGTTCAGTGTGGTACACACCTTTTCACCAAACAGCAGGGTGACTACTTGTCTCCCTTTAAATAGGCAGACTGACTGATTATGAGTTTGGAAACACCTGTGATGTCAATTAAATGACACACCTGAGTTAATCATGTCACTCTGGTCAAATAGTTTTCAATCTTTTATAGAGGTACCATCATTTTTGTCCAGGCCTGTTTCATTAGTTTGTTTTTTTAAATAATTATGTTAATCAACAATTCAAAAGTAATGGCTGTTTTTGATTATTTAATTTTCAATAAATTTTTATTTATTGTTACTTTTGTGAGTTTCAAGTGATTTCAGTGAGAATTGTGGGTTTTTCCTTCTTTAACTGAGGGGTACCAACAATTTTGTCCACGTGTGTATGTTGCTGGTCTTTGCCTCACACTTAAATGGAGAAACAAGACCAGATGTTTGAAGACCCCCTCTTCCAAAAATCAAATATAAACTGCTCAAAAAAATTAAAAGGAACACTTTGAAAATACATCATATTTCAATACGAGGAAAAAAACAAACTGGATATTAGCATTGATATGGACTGGATAACATGTTAGGAATGAAAAGTGCCACATTGTTTAATGGGAATGAAAATTATCAACCCCCCAGGAGGGCTAAATTCAAGATACCCCAAAATCAAAGTGAAAAACTGATGTGGCAGGCTAGTCCATCTTGCTGAAATTCCTTGGCAGCATCTCAAAATGGCATTCAGTAGTTTGTATTGCCTTAATGTGCTTGTATGCATGACTGACGATGCCGGGACAAGCTCTGAATGAGACGATGGATGGTGTCCTGGAGTATCTCCTCCCAGAACTGGACCAGGGCATTGCTGAGCTCCTGGACAGTCTGAGGAGCAACCTGATGGTGTCGGATGGAACAAAACATAATGTTCCAAAGGTGTTCTATTGGATTCAGGTCAGGTGAGCGTGGGGGCCAGCTAATGGTATCAGTTCCTTCATCTTCCAGGAACTGCATGAGTTCTCTTACCACGTAAGACTGGGCATTGTCGTGCACCAGAAGGAATCCAGGACCACTGCACCAATGTAGGGTCTGACAATGGGTCAAAGGATTTCATCCTGATACCTAATGGCAGTCAAGAATGCCATTGTCCAGCCTGTAGAGGTCTGTGCGTCCCTCCATGGATATGCCTCCCCACACCATCACTGACCTACTACCAAACCGGTCATGCTGAACAATGTTAGAGGCAGCATAACATTCTCCACAGCTTCTCCAGACCCTTTCATGCCTGCCACATGCACTCAATATGAACCTGCTCTCATCTGTGAAAAGTGCAGGGCACCAGTGGTGGACTTGCAAATTCCTGTGTTCTATGGCAAATGCCAGCCGAGCTCCACGGTGCCAGTCAGTGAGCACAGCGGGCACTAGAGGACGCTGGGCCCTCAGACCACTCTCATTACATCTTTTTCTGATTGTTTGATCACAGACATTCACACCAGTGGTCTGCTGGAGGTCATTTTGTAGAGCTATTGCAGTGCTCATCTTGTTCCTCCTTGCACAAAGGAGCAGATACCTGTCCTGCTGATCGGTTGAGGACCTTCAACAGCCCTGTCAAGCTCTCCCAGACTAACTGCCTGTCTCCTGGAATCTCCTCTATGTGCTTGAGAATGTGCTGGGAGACACAGCAAACCTTGTGGCAATGGCACGCATTGATGTGCCATCCTGGAGGAGTTGGACTGTCTGTGGAACCTCTGTAGGGTCCAGGTATCACCTCATGCTACCAGAAGTGACACTTACCCTAGCCAAATGCAAAACTAGTGAAAAGCAGTCAGAAAAAATTAGGAAGGAAAAAAAATGTAAGTGGCCTTCACCTGTAAACTCATTCCTGTTTTGGGGGTTGTCTCATTGTCACCGCTCTAGTGCATCTGTTAATTTTATGAACACCAAAGCAGCTGAAACTGACTAAAAAGCCCCTCAGTTACTTACTTGACCAGATCAGAATCCCACATGTTTGACTGATTTGATGCAATATTTAGATTAAAAAGTGTTCCTTTAATTTTTTTGAGCAGTGTGTGTGTATACATGTGTATATATATATATATATATATATATATATATATCATGATACAGCATATCATGTTGAAAATGAACAGTCAACGCCATTTCTGAACATTTCGGCCTTGAAACTGCAGTGTACTGATGACAATTTTTAAACATGGATTCAGATCATTTTTGTGAATGGCTTATGGAAATGCAAACAAGCCACAGCGTTTTATCACTTTATAACAGAATGATAATGTGGTCCTGAGCCAACACTGAGAAAATAGTTCTGATTATATAAGACTAATCTACAGACAGGTCCATAAATATTTGGATCAACACACTTTTCAGCATTTCGGGTCTGTACCACAATGGATTTGAAATGAAACAATCGAGATGTGTTGTAAATGCAGACTTTCAGCATTAATTTGAGAGCATTTACATCCAAATCAGGTGAACGGTGGACTAATTACAACACATATTAATAGTGCTGTCTACCTTTTTAATCAATCAATCAATCAACCTTTATTGTCATTGCACACTTTCATATACAATGAAATTTCATTTGAGCTGTCCTGCCAATGGCAGCTCGGGCTGCAGCACCATTGGGAGCACGCCTGTCTTGAGGAAAAAGATAAACATACATCTGTATCGGGTATGGGATAATGGCAGAGGGTAAAATGAAAAAAAGGTTCATTATATCAAATGTAGCCTCCAAGTCGGGAGATTCAATCTGAGAAGGGAACCTGAAAAAAACAAACCCACAACAGTCAAAGCATGACGTTAGACAAGGTCAGATGGGATAAGGATAAGGGGTGATGGACGGGTGGCTCCTCACAGCGGTCAGTCTCCTATGCAGCTGCTGCGCCATAAGGTGGCACACTGCGCACAGGATTCTTACCCACTGTGCATCGCAGTGGAAAGCTTTGTGGAGGCGGCCTTGGAGGGGGGAAAAGGGCACATGTCTGCGAATGTGAGTAAGTGTCCGTGTATGCATGTAGCCAATCTCCTTCCATCCCAGACCTCCGGTGTCTCAGTTCGCGGTGGAAGCGATAACACAGCAGGTTGCCATGGAGACGTCCTCGGATGGACCAGTCCAGAAGTCAACAGGTGTCCTTGGGGAGTGGGGAGGGTTTAGGAGAGCTATCTCTTGGCCATGAAAAACTTCCAGAGGAGTTTGTTATTGTTCCAGGGGCGCTGAAATGTTATCAGTATCCTTTTTGTTTAGTTGGGGGAAGAAGAAGCAGTTTGACCTTCCCCTGGCTGCTCTCAGCTTGTTCAGACCTCAGCTGTGGCTATTTTCACCCTGATGGCATCCACTCTCCGACTCAAATCAACAGTCACAGCAAGCAAATTGTCCATCTTACGTTTGAGTTCGTCATTCTAGTCACCAGCAGCCTTGATCCAATGATTTACAAGGATCAACAGAGTTTGGATGTCGTTTTTCTCTGCGGTCCTCCTAATTTTCCAGAAGCTCAGGCCCACAATCAAGCCAATTATCAGCAGACTTGTCATCATAAATCCGAATATGTAAATATCCTCCACGGATAGGGGTGCCAGGCACATAATCCCCTTCCACTTTCCCCAGGCGTCGATCACATAACCAGAGGCGAAACTCCCGTTCGGGCATGTAGGCTCCCCTAAGACCGTGTTCTTTGTGCCGACAATCTTGTCAATCGCGTTGAGAGACCAGCTAATCAATTCCATGATCGGTGTTTTGAAGGTCCTGTGCCAATAGATCGCTCCAAGTCAGACGAGACGAACAAAAATGTAGCAAGCAGAAACATTAGGATATGGGGGAGGGAACAGAGATAGACGGAGAAAGGAAAAATACGACCTCGTCTTTCGAGAAGCAAGGGACCAAAGATTATTGGACCAACTAACATAAACATAAATCAAATTGTCACTTTTAAAATTTGGTGGCAAATCCTTCGTAGTCAATACCAACCTGAAGTCCAAAACCCATAGACATCCACCAAATGCTGGGTTTGGTCCCTGGTGATGCTCTGCCAGACCTCTACTGCTGCTGTCTTCAGTTCCTGCTTGTTCTTGGGGCATTTCCGTTCAGTTTTGTCTTTAACAAGTCAAATGCATGCTCATTTGGATTCAGGCCAGATGATTGATTTGGCCATTGCAGAACATTCTACTTCTTTGCCTTAAAAAACTCTTTAGTTGCTTACACAATATGCTTCAGGTCATTGTCCATCTGCAACGTGAAGTTCTGTCCAATGAGTTCTGAAGCGTTTGGTTGAATCTGAGCAGATAATTTTCTCAGAAGCACTTGAGAATTTATCCTACTACTTTTCAGCAGTCACATCTGTTACATGATTAGCAGGGCAACAGAGACACGACAGACCAGAGTAGTGTAAATAGTTCAATTACAAAAATCTAAATAGAACAGCAAGTATGCAGGTGCTGTGGAAATGAGAAGCAGAGCCACTAAAAAACTAGAGAGCCGTCTATTGGTGCAGCGGACAGATCTACATACAAGACAATGGTCACAGAATCATCAAAACTGAATAACTAACTCGAGCCAAGTACTACAAGGTCAGGAGAGCTAACGGAGTACCACTAGAGACAAGAGTTGTACTGAATGCCAAAATGGCAAAACTATGCGTGACGAAAGGAACACAAAATACTTACTCCCAAAAGTACAGAATACAGGAATTAGACTGAGAGCCAAACACGGATTACATTATTAATTCAATGTGACTAGTCGGCATTTGCATTTACAGCATTCAGATAGCAGCTTTTACTATCAGCACGGTTGTCTAATCTGATCACAGGAGATCATCTATTTGTTCTATTATCTATACACCGCTTAATCCTCATTAGGGTCACGTGGGTGATGGAGTCTATCCCAGCTGACTTAGAGTGAAGGCAGGAGACACCTTGGACAGGTCACCAGTTTATCACAGGACTATATATAATTCAGTTCAGTTCAGAAAATTTATTTCAAACTTGCACACAGCTCTTTTGACAACAGACATAAAAAATATATCTTGGTTTGAAAAGGGGATGGATGAAGCAAAAGCTTTTAAAGACAAACAATCACACTGACATTCACACCTATAGAGAATTTAGAGTCACCAATTAACCTCAGCATATTTTTGGACTGTGGGAGCAAGCTGGAGAAAAGGAGAAAAATGATGCATGCACAGGGAGAACATGCAAACTCCATGCGGAAAGATCCCAAGCCCTGGCCGGGACGTGAACCGGGGATGTTGTACAGTAGGTGCATGGCTAACCACCGGGCCACTGTGGCACCCTGGGGCGGATTAGACAATGTTCAACAAAACAACTCCCTCTCAAAATATAGCACACTTCAGGATGCCTTACATGAAGTTTGAGGTTATTTTGCTTCTGCAAGCAGAAACATACAAGCAAGACTAATAGGTAGCTAATCTGTTAGCTGCGGGGAGTTTAAAGCTCAGGTGACTGAGACTAGAGACGTGAAGTAACAATAAAAACTAGCTAAATAATGAGCAGAGGTGGGCAGAGTAGCCAAAAATTGTACTCAAGTAAGAGTAACGTTACTTCAAAATAATATCACTCAAGTAGAAGTAAAAAGTAGTCATCCAAAAAATTACCCAAGTAATAGTAAAAAAGTATTTGTTGAAAAGACTACTCAAGTACTGAGTAACTGTTTGATTGTAATGTCCAATTTTTTTTTTTAGAAATGATGTGATCAGATAGACAAAAATGGAAAATAATGTGCAAATTATGGTATTTCCAAATAATAAAGTAAAAAAATAGTAAAAATAAATAACATCTTTACAAAATGACAAGTTAACCCTTTAAGCTTCAGTCAATTCCAGCCGTTTTCAGTACAAAAAATCGCTAATATTCTATTTTTAAATAAAAAAAAATCACGAAAAATACGGGGAATATTGGACGGGCATCACGAGGTGCATTTCCTTGAAAATGACCGATTCGGGGATTTTATACGACTTCAGGACATGTTTTGGACAAAACAGTTTACTGGCTTGTGTCGTCTGGATGTGAAAGGTTGGATTATGGCCGTTTTTTGTGGAATCTTTTTTTTTGTGTGTAGTAATGAACCCGGAAATGTGAGTCACGCTGTGTGCGTTGAAGCCGTGTATAGAGAACGGATGGATGAATATTCGTTTTTGTCGGACAAATGTGTTTTTCTCACCCGCTGTAGTAATCGCATCTGAAAGTGGTTTATACCGGCGGATTCATGAGAATCTAAGCTTTCCATCGGCGTATAGTGTTTGTATAATCGTGTTTGCAGCCGTCGGACATTCTTGAAATTCCTATGCAAATTAGTAGGTGTACCGCCGGCGGTACACCTACGACGCACTGAAGCGTAAAGGCGTAAATTTGTGCAAAAGATACACAAATTTCCAGATCTCAGTTTTTCACAACATAAAGTTTTAGAGACAAATACCTGTAGTAAGGTAACATTTTTGTTTGAACAGGGCAAACTACTTCCAGTGACAAAATATGCTGTATTTCACTTCCCTACCAATGGCACAGGCTCAGTAGATACAAAACAACATTACAGGACTGGACCTGAATACCCAATATTCGGATATTGGATTTCCCCCTCCTACCGCACTGTATCACACCGAGCTACCAAGCATGACATCACGCTTCATTTCGCCCGTGTTAGTAAACAAAAGACAAAAGCCGAAGATATCCATGCTAATGCTATGCTAATGTTGTCGGACTCCGAAGCAAGATCAAACATCTCAAACGCCTCGGTTTTTTCATCCCTGTCTGCTATGTGTGTAGAGTTTGTGCCGCTACAGTATGCTTGTTGTCATATGACCATAGGGCGGCATCTCTCTGGCAAAATAAAGCAGATCTAATGCGGTAAATAGTAGGGGTGTAACGGTACACGTATTCGTACCAAACCGTTCGGTACAGGCCCGTTCGGTTAGGTTCGGAGGTGTACCGCGGTACGAAAATTTTAAGACTATTAAGAATGTACAGAATTGTTTTAATTGCAAAACCTAAAACTTCGTAGTGCCCAGGAGTTGTGGTGGACCTTCTCTGGCTCACACAGTCGCGCAGTATTGTAGAACTAAAAACAAGTAGGAGTTTCCAGTGAACCACAGAATGTGACGAATCATTTTTGTCCTGCCGGTGTTGTGCCATGTTGTGCCTGCCTGTTGAGATCTGCATGCAGATCCAGCAACATGTCAAACTTAGACACACATTTGAAAAAGCCCCATCCAAGGGTAACTATCTCCGCTGCTAGGAAAAAACAGTGAACTGTACAAACGATGCTCCCAACATCATTTCATCAAATCCTGCCCAGCAATTCAGAACGGGCTAAAGCAATAACCAAGTCCATGGTATTTTCATAGCAGCAGATCTACAGCCATACTCTGTTGTTGAGAACCGATGTTGTAAACTTATGATGGAGGTCAGCTTACATTAACTTTACATTATTGCTGTCACGTTTCTTAGACTGAACCCGAGCAGAGAACCACGTTACCGAGACAGAAACATGTTTTAGACAAGGTAAGGTAAGACAAAGGCAATAGGATGGCAGGTGGGAACGGGGATGAGGAGGAGGCCCTGACAGTACCCCCCCTCAACGGGCGCCTCTCAGCGTCCCATGGGGCCGGTCCGGATGGTCACGGTGGAAGTCTCTGATAAGAGTCGGGTCCAGAATCCAGTTGTGAGGAACCCAGGTCCGTTCTTCCAGACCATAGCCCTCCCAGTCCACCAGGTATTGCAGCCCTCTGCCCCGGCGGCGGACGTCCAGAAGACAGGATATGGTGTATATGGGGTCGCCGTCTAGAAGCCGGAGGGTGGTGGGGCCGGAACGGGAGGGGCCAGCTGGGTTTCCTGAACCGGCTTAATCTGCGAGACGTGTAAGGTGGGGTGAATTTTCATGGACGGGGGGAGCTTGAGATGGACTGTGGAGGGGTTAATGATCTTCGATGGGGAAGGGGCTGATGAATCGGGGAGCTAACTTTTTGAGGGGACATGGAGGGGCAAGTCCTTTGCCCGGAGACAGACCCGTTGACTGGGGGTGTAGATCGGAGCCTTGGATCTACGTCGGTTGGCCTGATCTTGCGTGTGGCAGGACGCCCGGAGGAGGGCGGCGTGGGCCTGGCGCCAGGTCTGAGCGCACCGGCGGAGATGATCGTCCACTGATGGCACCGCTATCTCGGGTTCTCGGTCCGGGAAGAGACGGGGTTGATATCCATAGGCACAGTGAAACGGGGACAGGCCGGTGGCGGCACTGGGTGTTGTGGGCATACTCCACCCAGGGGAGTTTCGTGTTCCAGGAGCTGGGGTTTCTAGATGTCACACACCGGAGGGTGGCCTCCATTTCCTGATTCAGCCGCTCCATCTGGCTGTTGCTTTGGGGATGAAAACCGGAAGAGAGGCTGACCTTGGCCCCCAGCGCTGAGCAGAATGCTCGCCAGACCTGGGACGTAAATTGAGGGCCGTGGTTGGAGACAATGTCCAGGGGGATGCCATGGGTTCGAAAGACGTGGGCCACTAATAGAGCTGCGGTTTCTCGGGCAGACAGGAGTTTCGGCAATTCAACAAAGTGGTCTATGATTGTCAAGATAGTGGTCATCCCTTGGGATGGGGGCAGGCCGGTGACGAAGTCTAGGGAGATACGAGACCAGGGTCGCCTTGGGATTGGCAGCAGGTGAAGGAGTCCAGGGGTGGGCTGGTTAGACGTTCTGATTTGGGCACAGACGGAGCAGGCTGAGATGTAGTCACGGCAGTCTTGGGTCACGGTAGGCCACCAGAACCTCCGGCGGAGCACCGCCAGCATCCTGGACACCCCTGGGTGGCAAGTCATCTGGCTGGAGTGGGCCCACCGGAGGATGTCTGGGCGCACGGCCTCCAGGACGAACAGCGTCCCTGGGGGACCGCCTTTGGGGAAAACCTGATTTTGCTGGGCTCGGCAGGCTGTAACATCGATGTCCCATGTGAGGCAGGCCAGGTGGCGTGGGGACAAGATTGCTTCAGGGTCTTCAGTGGAGTCTTCTTTGGAGAAAATCCGGGACAGGGCGTCGGGTTTGCCATTACGGGAGCCAGGGCGGTAGGACAGAGTAAATCGGATCCGGTCAAAAAATAGCGCCCACCTGGCTTGCAGGGGGTTCATCCGCTTCACTGTCTGTAGGTATTGAAGGTTTTTGTGGTCGGTCCACACCAGGAACGGCTGTTCAGCCCCCTCCAGCCAGTGCCTCCACTCCTCCAGCGCCAGTTTCATCGCCAATAGCTCTCGATTTCCCACGTCATAATTTTTCTCGGCCGGGGAGAGTTTGCGGGAGAAGAATGCACATGGGTGGACCTTGTCATCCCCGCCCGTGCGCTGCGAAAGCACCGCCCCCACTCTGGTATCCGAGGCGTTGACCTCGATGATAAACTGCCGGCTCGGGTCTGGCTGGACGAGGATTGGGGCTGATGTGAACCGGGGCTTGAGGTCTGAAAGGCGGAGCGGGCAGTGGGGGACCAGATGAATCTTTGGGAGGTGGATGTGAGGGCGGTCAGGGGGCCTGCGATCTGGCTGTAGTTCTGAATGAAGCGGCGGTAGAAGTTGGCGAAGCCCAGGAACTGCTGGAGTTGTTTGCGGTTTCCAGGCTCCGTCCAATCCTCCACCGCCGCGATCCTTGCTGGGTCTATCCTGATCTCCCCCGCAGCAATGATGTAACCCAGGAAGGGCACCGTCAACATGTGAAAGGTGCACTGCTCCGCCTTTAGGAAAAGGCGGTTTTTGAGAAGGCGTTCCAGGACCAGTTGAACATGTCGACGGTGCTCCTTTTATTCATACCCCGGTAGTCCACACACGGCCGTAACCCGCCATCTTTCTTCCCCACAAAGAAGAAGGCCGCCCCTACCGGGGACGTGGAGGGTCGGATTAGTCCGGCGGCCAGGGATTCCTGGATGTATTCTTCCATGGCCGAACGTTCAGGCTTAGACAGGTTATAGAATCTCCCGCTGGGTAGAGAGGCGTATTTCAGTAGGTCGATTGCGATTATCAAAGGCAGGGGCAAGGTCATGGTACTCCAGGGGAACGCTGGACAGATCAGGAGGCTCAGGTCAGGCAGGAGGTGTGGTACTACCGGGGGATGAGGCGGAGTTCAGGTAGGTTGCAGGGCAGGCAGGGCTCCAGGTCAGGATTTTACCAAGGGACCAGTCTATGTGGGGGTTATGAAACTGTAGCCAGGGGAAACCGAGGACCAGGGGGGTGTGCAGGTTCAGGAGGGAGCAGAAGGTGATGGACTCAGAGTGATTACCGGAGATTCAGATGGTGACGGGGGCGGTTTGGGTCTTGACCTGGGTGAGGCGGCGGCCGTTTAATGATAGTGCACACAGTGGGGGTTGGATTGGCTCGGTGGAGATTCGGAGTTGTTTTACCAGGGGGTCGTCTATGAAGTTGCCCTCTGCTCCCGAATTCACCAGGGCGGCGACAGAATATTGGTGACGCTCACCAGGACCCCCCCCCCCCCCCGGTCACTGGTGAGCCGCGGCTTTTCCCAGCTTGGCCAGGCAGGTGGCTGCATAGTGTCCCCACAGTAGAGACAGGCATCCCGCCGGCGGCAAGCCGCCTTCTCCCCGTCGGTGAGGCAGGCCTGGCCAAGCTGCATGGGCTCCTCCCCAGACTCCGGCAGGACGGGAACAGAGGGCAAGGTCTAGACCGAGGGGTGAGAATAGTGAGGGGGGCTAGAGGGGGGGCTGGGTCCGCGAGCACCGGGACATGGGCGAGGCTGGACTGGGGGACGAGGCCGGACAGACTGGGGAACCTGGATCCTTTTCTCTCTCCGACACTCACGGAGGCGGTTGTCAATCCGGATCGCCAGGTCTGTCAGGGCATTGAGGTCCTCTGGTTCCTCCTTGGGGGCTAGCTCATCTTTTAATTCCTCATTGAGGCCACGCTGGAAGGAGTAGTGGAGGGCGGAGTCATTCCAATCACACTCCGCCGCCAGGGTCCGGAACTCCACGGTGTATTCAGCCACACTCTGTCCCCCCTGAGTGAGGCTGCCGAGGTGTTTTGCAGCATTCTGTCCTCACACTGGGTGGTCGAACACACATCTCATTTCTTCAGTGAAGTGGCAGACCGGGTTATTGTTCATCCAGACCGCCGATCCCCAGCGCCGGCCGGCTCCGGTGAGGAGGCTGAGGAGATAGGCGATTTTCTGTTGGTCCGTACTGTACGTAAATGGTTGCATGCCAAAGACCAGGGATGTCTGCATTAGAAACTCCTGACAGGTGCCCTGGTCACCGGAGTAGCGTTCTGGGGTGGGGACGAAGAGTTCATGGACAGGAGATGATGCAATAGGTTCTGGAGCGGGTGGAGCCAGAAGTGGGGGAACTGGGGGAGCTGAAAGGCGGGGTGCTGGGCGAGGGAAGAGGAAACCTGATTAAGCTGACCGGTAATAGTGTTCATCTGGGCGTTCATCTGTCTGGTGGTGTCGGCTAGTTCCTGGAGGGCTTGGCTGTATTGACTGAGCAGAGTCAGGGCTGAGGCTACCTGGGCCATCTGGTCGGAAAGGGCATTTAGCTGAGCATTCATCTGTTAACTAGCATCAGTTGGGTCTTTGAGGGTCTTGCTGTGTTGCCCTAGAAGGTTACCTTGGCTGACTACTGCCTGCATTACCTTGTGGGGGGAGGCGTTGGTCTGACCTCGGCAGCGGGTTCTCCGGGTTCATGGTTTGGCCAGATTGTACTGTCACATTTCTCAGACTGAACCCGAGCAGAGAACCACGCTACCGAGGCAGAAAGAGGTTTTAGACAAGGTTTATTGGGTGGATTGGTGGGGTGGAGATGAGGTGGGGGGCCAGGAGTGGGTCCAGAAGGAGGTGGTCGCAGGTGGTTCTGGGGGGGAGCAGAGTGTGGCGAATGGTGGCCGGGAGGACACCTGGCAGACGGAGGTCGGCAGGTGGAGAGAAAGCCGAGGGTGGAGGGCCGCCGAGGAGGGAGGTAGCCATGTGTTGGTGGTCGAAGTTCGTCGGAAGGGTGGATGAAGCTCGGAGGCAGGAGATGGATCCGGGAGAGCAGGAGGGGAACCTGGAGGCAGCCGTGAGGCTGCACTCCACTTGGTGCCGAGTTGGAGAGAGTGTGAAGGGAGAGAGAGGGGGGAGAAAGATGGGAAAAAGGTAATAGGATGACAGCTGGGAACGGGGATGAGGAGGAGGCCCTGAGCTGTGCTCTTTGCTATAGATAGATAAATGACTATATTGTGTATTTTCTTAGCCTACTAGTATATTTATGCTGGTAAACAAGAGCCTAACTAAATGGTATTGTTTTTTTAACAAAGCAATTACATTAAAATATTTTTCCTATTTTAGGTGATTGTTATGTTATGAAGTTCCTTCTCGTCCACACTTCAGCCAGAAAGTCATAACAGCTCTTATACACACGTGGACAAAATTGTTGGTACCCCTCAGTTAAAGAAGGAAAAACCCACAATTCTCACTGAAATCACTTGAAACTCACAAAAGTAACAATAAATAAAAATTTATTGAAAATTAAATAATCAAAAACAGCCATTACTTTTGAATTGTTGATTAACATAATTATTTAAAAAAACAAACTAATGAAACAGGCCTGGACAAAAATGATGGTACCTCTATAAAAGATTGAAAACTATTTGACCAGAGTGACATGATTAACTCAGGTGTGTCATTTAATTGACATCACAGGTGTTTCCAAACTCATAATCAGTCAGTCTGCCTATTTAAAGGGAGACAAGTAGTCACCCTGCTGTTTGGTGAAAAGGTGTGTACCACACTGAACATGGACAACAGAAAGCAAAGGAGAGAATTGTCCCAGGACATCCGAAAAAAAAATGATAGACAAACATCTTAAAGGTAAAGGCTATAAGACCATCTCTAAACAGCTTGAAGTTCCTGTGACAACAGTGGCTCATATTATTCAGAAGTTCAAGACCCACGGGACAGTAGCCAACCTCCCTGGACGTGGCCGCAAGAGGAAAATTGATGACAAATTGAAGAGACGGATCGTTGGAATTGTATCCAAAGAGCCCAGAGCAACCTCCAAAGAAATTAAAGGTGAACTCCAAGGCCAAGGTACATCAGTGTCAGATCGCACCATTCGTCGTTGTTTGAGCCAAAGTGGACTTCATGGGAGACGACCAAGGAGGACACCACTGCTGAAAAAAACTCATAAAAAAGCCAGACTGGAATTTGCAAAAATGCATGTTGACAAGCCACAAAGCTTCTGGGAGAATGTCCTTTGGACAGATGAGACCAAACTGGAGCTTTTTGGTAAGGCACATCAACTCTATGTTCATAGACTCAAAAACCAAGCATATGAAGAAAAGAACACTGTCCCTACGGTGAAACATGGAGGAGGCTCAGTAATGTTTTGGGGCTGCTTTGCTGCATCTGGCACAGGGTGTCTTGAAAGTGTGCAAGGTACGATGAAATCTGAAGACTATCAAGGCATTCTGGAGAGAAATGTGCTGCCTAGTGTCAGAAAGCTTGGTCTCAGTCGCAGGTCATGGGTCTTCCAACAGGACAACGATCCAAAACACACAGCCAAAAACACCCAAGAATGGCTGAGAGAAAAGCGTTGGACTATTCTAAAGTGGCCTTCTATGAGCCCAGATCTGAATCCCATTGAACATATGTGGAAGGAGCTGAAACATGCCATTTGGAGAAGACACCCATCAAACCTGAGACAACTGGAGCTGTTTGCTCATGAGGAGTGGGCCAAAATACCTGTTGACAGCTGCAGAACGCTCATTGACAAATACAGAAATCGTTTAATTGCAGTGATTGCCTCAAAAGGTTGTGCAACAAAATATTAAGTTATGGGTACCATCATTTTTGTCCAGCCCTATTTCATTAGTTTTTTTTTTTTAATAATTATGTTAATCAACAATTCAAAAGTGATGGCTGATTTTGATTATTTCATTTTCAATAAATTTTTATTTATTGTTACTTTTGTGAGTTTCAAGTGATTTCAGTGAGAATTGTGGGTTTTTCCTTCTTTAACTGAGGGGTACCAACAATTTTGTCCACGTGTGTAATCTATAGATCTGTAGAGACCAGTGTCACTCCAGATGAGACCATAAGTTAATTTCCAGACAGAGCAGAGAACAACCTGACAGTGACTTTAGAATAAGCAATGCTTGGAGGCTGAATTAGCAATTTATTTACAGCATACAGCCCTCACAGTGGCCCCCGTAGTCTGAGTGACCGACACTGACATCCACACTGGAATTTTGTCCCACATATCATCCCCACTCCAACATAAAAAATATATCCATCCGCATTAATCAAACAATTCCCCAACTCTATCCATCCACCCACACATCCTGCCCCATGTAAGACCCATTGAGAGCTCCTCTTCCACCCACTCCAGCCTGGCTTGAGCACCGTAGCGAAGCATATATAGCCCAAACAGCGCTTGGGTGACACTAGTCTCTACCCATTTCAGCTGATCTTTGCCTCTCTTAAAATCTGGATGGCTCTGAGCCTGCAGAAACACTGGGCCCAGAATAGAAGCAGCTACTTCTGCATCAGCATCTAATTCACTGTTATGTTACAAAACTGAACAAAGTGAATGGACTTGCCTGTGGCTGCTTCCTTTCTCATCCAACATTTTCTGTCATTTGTTAGTGAAGCTCCAGTTGCAGACAAATATCTCTCCCTCTATTTTATCCAGGTTGTTCTTTTTGTTGTCTGTGGACCGGTCTGACACTGATAGTCTGATGCTGTAATTGTGCAGAGGACATATTTTAATAGCAGGTAATGTTTTTCTTCACTATATGTGTCACAGGTAATGGATGAAAACCAAGTTTAACTGCTATGTGGCCCTGGTCTTGGAAGGCACATGCCTTAGGAATGAGCTGAAGTAAACACTGGTTTGCCTGATAATGAGCTGTAAATGTGATTTATAATGACTAGGCCTATAATATTATGTAGTTAAATGAGGGTCTCTTTGAAGCAAATTATCCTTAAAATCATGACAAAATATAGCAATAAATTCCCTTTTTCCCCCCACTGTGTTGCTGCTCAGACCTAGGACAATGGAAAACAGCTACCTTTCTGAAAGTTAGATTTTAGCCTTTCTGTGACAACTTTTGTGACTTTCTGAAACACATAATTTGATATGATAACCATACATATTTATAATTTTTGAAATTTATATCAGGGAAAAAACTGTAATGGGAAACTGTAATATCCTACTGTGCATCTCCATGTACCATAAAATGCTGACAGCAGAGTAATCTTGTCAAACTTATGCAGGTAAGATTGCCTGGACTCTGGCAATATCAGAACTATTATGTTGGTTAGAAACTGGACAAAATGGCCTCGGTACAAAACGAAAATAACTGTCACTATTTTTTCATTGAAGCGTTAAAATACAGTTGACTACTTACAGAGTGGGCAACCTTGCCTAATGTTTGTCCCCACCCCAAAACAAGAGGACCCCAATGGCACCTATGCTTTTGCCCCTAGAGTGTATATTTGCCCCTGCCTTTTGTTTCAGAGGTGACCTGAACATGTCTTTGGACCACAGCATTATTATTTGGGTATGTACAAATTAGTAAGAAGCATAATTACAAGGCTCCAGTTCCATTCTTACTTGTCAAATGATGTTAAAAAATTTTTGACCTTACTATATCTATGCAACAGCAGGTTCTTAGATATTCAAGAGTTATAGTTAGGAGATTGAAAAATCTGTCAGGATCTAAAGGTTAAGGAACAACATGTCAGGTGTAGGTGATAAAGTGAGCAGGTTCTTGTGCTTTTCTTGTGCTGGAGTCAAAACCATTTAAGCTTAGTCTGAAACATGTCTACAGTCAGGTTCATAAATGCTTTGACATTGACACAATTTTTAACATTTCATTCCTGTACACCATCACAATGGACACAATCAAGACGTGCTTTAAGTGCAGACTTTCAGCTTTAATTTTACAGTGTTTAAATCAAAATCACGTCAACAGTGTAAGGATTACAACCCAATTCAGATGTTCCTTCCACCTTTTTAACCCCTTGGCGCCTACTGTCACAAATTCGCACTTTCATTCAGACTGCAGCCAAGATAGCGCATCCATTCACCTAATGTCGGCTTGTGCATATTCAATACGTACCTCGGAACCTTTTGCAAGCACTGGTTTCTAGTAGGACCAGTTGGAGTGGGACCTAATTATTATGTATCTGTTATTATCACTATACATCTGTTCTATGTGTAATAGACTAATTACCAATCTCCACATATTTTAGCAACAGGTGGAAAACAAAAACACACAAAAGACTTTCTTTAATTTAATTGTAAATACATTTAGAAGTCAAGGGGTTAAGGGACCAAAATTGGACAGTTGGTTGCTCAGCTATTCCATGACCAGGTGTGTTACTCCCTCATTATTTCATCTACAAGGAACAGATACGAGGTCTAGAGTTCATTTCAAATGTAGTGTTTGTGTTTGGAATCTGGTGAGGTCAGCTCTCAATATGATTGAGAATCTATTGCTGTTAGATCTGTTTGACATGGTTAACCACTAAATCCTCCACTTCACACTCAGTGAGCTTGGCAACTCAGGATCCGCCTTCTACTGGATCATGCCCTACATCTCAGGAAGATATTTCAGAGTATCTTTGAGGGGACAAGTGTCCAAAGTGCACAGCCTATCAACAGGTGTTCCTCAATGGTCAGTGCTTGATACCCTCCTCTTCTCAATATGCACAGTCTCCAGTCTCAATTGGCACAATAATCCACTCCCATGGTTTCTCATACCATTGATATTCTGATGATACCCGGCTCTTCCTGTCATTCCCCTGGACGACCATACTGTCTCTGCCGAAATCTCAGTATATCTCTGCATGGATGAAAAATGTCACCTACAACTCAACCTCTTCAAGACTGAGCTCCTTGTCATCCCAGCCAGTCCCTTAATATAACAAGAAATCAACATTCAGCTTGAGTCAGCCCAACTCAAACCCACGTAGTCTACCAGAAACATGGGTGTCATAACTGATGACCAACGAATCCTCAAGGCTCATGTGGCCTCTGTTGCTCGGTTGTGTCGATTTGCCCTTTTGTGGTATTTATGCAGTTCATGTGTTACAGTCCCGTAAATTTTCAATATTTTTTTTTTTCACTCCAAGTTGTTTTATCCGCATTGGATAACTTCAGACCGTTACAGCAAGAATCAAAGTTAAAAATGAAAGTTTAGGAACATCAGGAAGATCAGACCCTTTCTGTCTGAACTTGAAGCACAACTCCTGGTCCAGGCTCTCGTAATATGACCATTGACTGCAGCAACTCCTTACTGGCAGGCCTTCCTTCATGCACAGTCAAACCTCTGCAAATGATCCAGAATGCGACAGCATGCCTGGTCTTCAATCCGCCAATAACAGCACATCACCCTGCAATTCAGATCGCTTCCAGTTGCTGCCTGCATAACATACAAAACTCTGACACTTGCATTCAAAACTAACAATGAAAACAGCTCCCTCCTACCTGAACTCTCTCATTCAGGCCTACTCTCCCTCCTGCTCACTACGCTCGGCCAATCAAAGGCTCCTGACACAACCACCACAACAGGACCAGTTGATAGCTAGACTGTTCTCCTCTGTGGTTCTGCAGTGGTGGAAAGAGTAACCAAGCTCTGTTTGATCTGCAGAATCTCTCTATAGTCTCTATAACCAAAATCACTTACCACTCACCATAAGACGTATCGGATTGTAAGGCGCAGTCTCAATTACGGGGTTTATTTCTGTACTTAAGCCAAATATAAGGTGCACTGTATTATTGGGCACATGCCCAAGGAAACGGAAGCAAAACAGTGAGTTTGGTTGAACTTTATTCTACTACATATTTAAAATTACATTATTTTTTGATCAATCTTTTGTCAAAAATCCATCAAAGTCCTCATCTTCTGTATCTGAATTGAACAGCGGGGCAATTTCGACATCAAACATGCCGGGTTCACTCTCGCCATTGTCAGAGTCAGTCTCGTTGTCAGGTGGCTGTTCAGCAAGGATGCCGGCTTTTGCGAAAGCTCGAACAATAGTCAGTACTGTACGTAGCTATATGTAATGTTTTCTAACAGGTTTATCGCTGCCAGCGTGTGTATTGTACGTACTACGTCCCTATGTCGGTGGGAAATGGTCCAACAGTCAGATTTTGGAACTCACACATAAGACGCACCGGGTTAAAAGGCGCACTGTCGATTTTTGAGAAAATTAAAGGGTTTTAAGTGTGCCTTACACTGCGGAAAATACTGAAATTTTTTTTTTGCATTAATAGCTATGGCATTGTACTGCCAGAAACAGTGATTTTAGGCATTCCAAATTTTCTTTTCTGTCTGTTCTAGTCACATGATACACACAGGAGTTGGTACTTGATTGCATAACCATTGTCTTTGATGACTGCAGCCATGGGTCTTGGCATGCTCTCCACCAGCTACTGACATTGCTCTGCTGTCACAGTAGCCCATTTCTGTTGCACAAATTAAATCTAATTTGCTTTGTTTTGGGGCTTGTGGCTCTCCATTTTGTGTTTGATGACTTTCCACAGGTTTTCAATGAGATTTAGATCTGGCGATTGAGCAGGCCAAGGCATGGTTTGAATGTTCTGGTTCTTCATCCAGGCTTTAACTGACCTTGTTGTGTGGCAAGAGGCATTGTCCTGTTGGAAAATCCAGTCATTGGAGGCAGGAAACAGTTTTCCAGTTGTTTTCCATTTCTTCACAGTGCCCACTAATTTTAAGGTCCCAGAAGCTCTGACGACAGTTCCGAAAACCGGAACCAATGAGGACACGGTCATCTCGTGGGGTAGAAAGACGTTTCCTGCCAGCTAGCAGTTTGGTTGAACCATGTTTGGCTTGTTTTTTCTTGGTGTGATGAACAGCTGTCTTGGAGATATCCAGTTTTTTTCACTACCTGTCTTTCACTCATACCAATTTGCAGCAGTGCCAAGATGGCTGCTTTTGTTGCTTTACATAATTCTTTTGTTTTAGGCATTATATGACAGCTGAAAACTTCTGAGTTGTGCTACGGCTTAAATATAAGCAGGAAACCACTCTAGGCCTTTGCATGTGCCATAAAATGGCCACATATACCCTGCTAAAGCTTAAGCATGTCAAACAGAACATAAAGCATTATGTAATCAGCTGCATTTTTACATCGTGTTCATTGTATTCTTCAGGTAATATACCTTAGTAGTACCAGTCATTACAATGAACAAGAAATTGAACAAAACATGAGTGGTCTCATTTTTTTTTTCCATGACTGTATATTACATATTATAGTGTATATTAAAATGAAAGGGATCCAGAGATGCTGGAAATTCTCATATTTGAGAATTACAGTTAACACCATAATGCTCTTTTTTTTTTTTATGAACAACCATTTGATTTCACGGGGCTGCTCAGTGGAGTAGTGGTTAGCACTTTCGCCTTGCAGCAAGAAGATCCCTGGTTCGAATCCCGGGGTGGGCCTGGGATCTTTCTGCATGGAGTTTGCATGTTCTCCCTGAGCATGCGTGGGTTTTCTCCGGGTACTCCAGCTTCCTCCCACAGTCCAAAAATATGCTGAGGTTAATTGGTTACTCTAAAATTGCCCGTAGGTTTGAATGTGAGTGTGCTTGTTTGTCTGTATATGTAGCCCTGCGACAGACTGGCAACCTGTCCAGGGTAACCCCTGCCTTCGCCGGAGTCAGCTGGGATAGGCTCCAGCACCCCCCACGACACTAGTGAGGATAAAGCGGTGTATAGAGAATGGATGGATGGATTTGATTTCACACTTTTTAATTACCCAACATCGAATACCCTTTCAAAGCACATGGTTTGATCAAATGTGAGGTTTCCTGTCCAGTTTTGCTCACACCAAATTGACTTATTTGTTGAATAAAAAAATATAAGTGGTACATATGGATGCATACACATATTCAGCGCGCTAATACAAGTGTTAACTGTTTTTTGTCAAACAGTATGCTGAAAACATTCTGTTTCCACTGCTTTTCTCTCGCTCTCCCTCTCATCCTCCACTTCAGTCATTATGAAAGTACTTGACTCATGCAGTGATGTGTCCTATGGTGCATTAGATTCACATAATAAGGTGGTACGTGTATGTGCAGAGAAGAAGACCATGCATTTTACAGCAACACACAGAGGAAGCAGAGTAACACAAGCTTTGGCAGCTGGTTTATACTGTCAGACTGCATTTAGACATAAACAAAGATTATGTAACTATACAGGCACATGTTTGTTTGCTTGCTTCTGGCTGCCCATTTCTACCAATCTGCTCTGCATCACCCTCACTATACTTGATATGCTCATCTACACACTGTTTGCATCTTGCTACCAGCTATATATGCAGTGTGTTTAATGTCAGAGCCTTACACAATAACAGATGATGCACAATAAACTTATGAATCAGTTTCAATGTTGGTTTGTATTTTGTACGTATCACCTATGTTACTCTTATCATGCATGTATCCCAATGTGTGTTATAGGTTTCCTTGCTCCCCATTCCCCTCTTCTCCCATCCCTCTCCCTCCCCTAGCCCCTCTATCTCTCTACCTGGCCGGCCAGCAGCAGATGGATCCCCCCATACGAGACGGGTTCTGCTCAATGTTTCTTCGCATTAAAAGTGAGTTTCTTCTTGCCATTGTCGCCTTAGGGCTTGCTCTGGGGGTTAAAGTATGTGGGTTCTGTAAAGCGTCTTGAGACAATCTGAATTGTAATTCCCGCTAAAACATAAAATTGAATAGAACAACAGTGGTCCTTTGTCTATCATGGGGGTTATATTCCAGACCCCACGCAATAGACAAAAATTCACGAAGTAGTGAACATTTTAATATTTTTATTACTCCGCCCAGGAATGGCAGAGTTATGTGACAATCGGTGTATGTTTGTCTGTGTGTAACATTACTCAAAAAGGGAACAACAGATTTAGATGAAATTTTCAGGAAAGGTCAGAAATGACAAGGACCCCCTCATTAGATTTTGGCAGTGATGCTGCTTATAGTCTGGATCAACAGATCTGTTCAGGATTTCCCATTGCGAGATCTTGAGGCCGACATAGTATCACTATGACAAGTGAACACTACATTAGCTGCCTGCTGACGATACAATGATCTGAGCTCTGTAGTCAGAAGTTTTTTGTCTTACACAGCAAATGTGTGCAGTTTCTGCTTTTCTTAGTCCACTCTGCCAGGCAGCAGACATTACCTAGCAGCTGTCGGCAGATATAACTTGTCAACACTTGCATTTCTTTATTCTTGTTCAGACATGTAGGCATCAAATTTAGTCTTCTTGTATTTGGTCATTAAAAAAAAAAATTAATCCTTTGCTGACAGGTAATACATTTATAATTTTGGCCAAAATGTGCACAATACCAACTCCTCCCCTACAAAAAAACAAAAATTTGGTATTTACATAAGGTCCTTTAAATGCATTCATAATGACACAAGCACACAGTGATGGCTGCATTCACAGAAATGCTCACATGAATACAATTCCAGGCAAATGAACTACTAGTCCACTTCTTGGCATTACACACACACACACTTGTGATAGGTGTTCTGGTCTCTGATTTACTGTAGCTACAGAACATGTCAGCCTGCTCCCCCACATCTGAATCCCATCAACCTCTCCCACACACTTGAAGCCCGTTACAGTGCTGCGTTCAAGGACACTTGAAAACAGCAGCATGCAGCACAGAGTTTTTGTAGAGAAAGCAGCCAAGGGAGCTGAGCAGTCACATCATGTCAGGCTTGTCAACATGACGCCAAGAATAACTTCACCTCACGAAATACTTACGCCTCCTCCTTCATCCAGCATGGAGCAATCTGACAAAAAGTAGCTTTTTTTGGAGCTTGAAGGCTGGATGTGCATGTGGAGTCATTTGACTGATTATGCAACATTCATTTCCCCACACAAGTTGAATGAAGCAGTCATTGTTTAAAAATAGATTCAAACAGTAGCCACAGTTAGGCGTAGAGCACACTGCTGTGAAATGACTTTAGAAATAAGCTTGATTCTATATTTGATGACAGCAATATAGAACTTTAATCAATATTTTCTTTTAATCTGCTTGTTCAACAGTTGAAAAAAAAAAAAAAAAAAAACAACAAGTCTTATGAATATTCAGAACTTCTGTTTCCTGTGAGCTTTTATTTTGAACCAAAGCAGTGGACTGACCAGCTCTTCCACACAGACATCCCTTCATCCAAAATGATAGCATGGGTAATGAGTATCCTAAGCGGCAAATAAATTATCATCCAAAATGTGTTACTGGCAGCTACCCAATTGAAACCATTTTCATTTCTGCAGTGACTTAAGAGAGGCTACATAATAAAACATGGAAATTTAAGGATTTTAAATATTACAGATTTCAGGTTAGGCTGCCCTAGACTTTTTTTCCTACAGTTGGCATCACATAGAGATGTGACTGACACTGACTGTCATTTTGCCTTTACAGTCTAAACTGTAACTGCAAAAAAAAAAAAAAAAAAAAAAGCCCCCAGGCCTTCAGAGATAGTCATTTTTAATATTTGTCTGTTTGAAAAACAAAATTAAACTTAACTTGTTACGGAATGGGGTCAGAGAACCCAGACGCAGGTACAGATGGGGCAGACAGGAGATCACAGGAAAACAGTCTTTATCAAAACAAACCGGGACTAACCAATACAGAAGAAGGGAAAACTGAACAGGGGGAAAAACTAAACCACACCGATACTAAATAGTCACCAACAAAAACCCACAGCTAATCTACAAACAAAACCAAACAGGGATGAACTGATGCAGTTAAACAGCGTACTTACAAAGACTGGAACGCTAAGCTACAGGGCAAGGTAGGCAGACACAGAACTAAACAGGGATGGGCAGGAATCTGGGGAGAAGAGGAGTAGAGTCCATGGAGCAGAAGCAGTCAGATGGTAACAGAGCTTTCCAGGGAGAACATAATCCAAAGAGGGTAACTTAGTCTAAGACAAGATGGGAGTTCTTTATGATCCAGCAAGGTGTAACTGAAGGAACAGGGCTTAAATAGTGAGGAGGTGAGCTTATGGGCAGGTGAGCTGATTACTGCAATGTGTGACACCTGCAGTAATCAGCTGAGTGCAGACAGGTGAGCAGAGAGTGCAAGACACAGGGACGAGAGAGACAGGAGGAAGAGAGATGGCAGACAGAGAGCGCCAAAGGGAGACAGATCAAAACAGAATAGACAGATACAGAACGAGCAGGAGGAAAAATGAAAGACAGAAACGGGAGCTGGAGCAGGGATCATAACAGAACTGAACTGAATTGAACTGAATTGATGTCTTGACCGTCACTAAACCTGCTCCGGCACCATATTTCGTGCCTTTGCAAGCCTTGACCCCTGAAGCTGCCTTCTGTTTGTCCATCTATTTTTTTTGTTAATCCAAGTGAGTTTTCAATAAAGACATTTTTTGTTCAATCCATCTACTTTTGTGCTGTTTGTTTCACTTTGGTGTCCTCCTTTCTCAAATAAACAGAACACTGTATTAACACAAATCATTTCATTCCACAAAGGAAACATTTTAAATGAGGACTGGAATAAACAAAGTCAGTCAAAGAAGGTCATATTCCTGCTGGGTCCTTGAACATTATTCCCCTATACAACCAGATAGTTATATTTCCTGTGTTTTCTTGGAGTTGTTATAATTGTCTCTATAATGTGCATCTGTAACACCCCAGTACTTATCCTCCATACGATTTGACTTTATTTACTATTTAATACTCGGCTTTAGGTGGATACACAACACACAGTGAGCCACAGTTCAGAATCCTAATTTCACATAGAAATAGATTCAGATCAATGCCCTCAGCAGAGCAAACATTGCTGAATATCTATTCTCATTTCTACTTGATGATTTTGTTGATACACATTCCTCCACTGAGAGTCTATGAGTTTAATATTCTGTCAGAGTTTCTGAAAAGCATACACACAACTCTCACCAGAGAAATAGAACAGCAAGAGGGGAGGAAGAAGGAAGAAATAGAATGAGATGTGCGAAGAGTCAGGTTTGAGAAGTCTACACAACTGCAGAAATTGGTGTCAAGGTTAAAAGGAGAGTGAGAGTGACAGATTGGTAACAAAACCTCAGACAGATCTGTGACCACACTCACCATGGTGACAGCAGCAGTGAGGTAAAGTAGTTCACAAATGCAGATGATATATTGTAGACTAAAAGCCTCAAACAAACTATGTCTGAAGACATGTCTTACCAAGACACTTAACCTCAAGCTAGTACCTTGGCAGCTGTTGTCATTAGTGTATGTGTGCTGAATGGCTCAATGAGAAACACTGTAAAGGGCTTTGTAGAACCTCTAAGATTAAAAAGCACTACATAAAAATGCAGAAGAATCGCAGATCGTGACAATTAGTACAAATGGTAATATTTGTGGCTTTGCATGTTGTTGTTCACATAAGATTTATTGCATTACATTCTTTTGTCATTCATTATTTTTATATTAAGTTGAGAACTGTGACATCATGTATTTATGAGAAAAGGTAAAGGTTGCTAAGTCTTACTATGCAGGGGACAGTCACGCTTAAAAACCTGCTGACTCTCAAGTCAGTCCTGAAGCATTCCAATTCCCCATTAGTCTATTTTACATTATCTCATAATTATGAGGAAACAATCTCATTATGAGGAATGGGAGTGTGCCTTGGAGTCTTGAAATTACAGTCTCTGACTGTTTGCAGCCCACATGTGTATGATATGGCGTGCATGCACTGTAACACGTGCAAAACACTTCAGAGAGAGCCTGAGAATTCACGCGAAATCCACCAATCTCCGTGAATTTTGCGCGGCCTTGCAATTTTTTCCAATCACCGCAACTTTCCCGCAATTTTGGCCCGCCTCCCATGAGTTACACCAATCATAGCAGCTCCCAGCGCAAACGTAATGCACGTACGTCACCGAATTCACTTCCTTGTTTATGGTTTGAAGATGCAGACGTGTGCAATACTAATGTCTCTCATTTTACAACAAAAATTACTGCTGAAGACCGTGATAAACAATTAATTCACTGATGTTCTTTACCAAAGCGGAGCTACACTGTTTCACAACCGTGCAATATTGTGGTGGAATACAAACAAAGAAAAAAAATTGATACACACTTTTTTTTTTTTTAAACATGAAACATATTAGAATGGCTGAAATGAGTGGACAACAGACCAGACAAATCACCATGATGGAAACTGTTGCATCCAGATCCGTTAGAACACTGTAAGAATTAGGCTGTATTGGGACCATGGAAAAAGTGCCTAGAAAGTGAATTTCGTTCCACTCACGTGGCTCTACATGAACTCTGCTTTATAAGACATATCTATTGCTAATTAGTACCCAAAAAAGTTTCTGCTCACCGTTTCCAGTCATTTTTTAATAATTAGCGTTTTTGTGTCGGTCTTTTTTTACTGTGGCCTAGTGATATTTACACGGGCGGACTAGGATTTGCAGTGCGTGCAGCGGTTTTTGGTCACGTGGACCAATAGGAGCCGAGTCCTGTTGCCGTGGAATCAGATAAACACCCAACATGGCGTCGACTGTATCTCGCACAGATACAGCGAATATGACGAAAAGAAAAGAAAGACAAGGAAACTGCCTTCAAAAGTTACTAAAAAAGGATCGAAACGATGCTATATGCATTTCACAGATGTCCAGGGCGAAGACGTGCAGGACTTTACACGGAAACGGTGGGAAACTTACAGAACCTGCATTAGACAGTGGCTTTCTCTATATATTTTTTTAAACGCCGGTTGCAGAAGGCTGCTGAGCTGAAGGAGGACACCAGCGTGCTTTTGCACATTAAAGAAAAAGACTGTGTGGCCCTGGAGGTGCGGTACCACAGGACCTGTTACGCACAGTACACTAAGTTTTTGTCAAGGCCTATGGAAACAAGTACTGCAACCACAGATGAAGCGTGAGTTATTACAATACATTAACATTTTATTACACATTGTACATTTCAAAATGAAGCATTGACAAAAACATAGTCTTTAGTTTGTTTAACTGTAGTTCCGAAAACCTATTTGATAATTTTATTCAGGAAAAATTGGCGGAATAGACAGGCTTAGATAATCTTGATTGGATGATTATGTAAATATGACATGGCTGCAACAGTTTACACATGGTTTGTGTGTGTGTGCGTGTGTGTGTTTTTCAGAACTGAAACACCCTTCACTGACAGCTACAATTTCTTCTGTGAGACTGTCATTCGTCAAAGGCTTATAGTTGACCAGGAAGTGCAGCGAATGGACAAGTTACGAAAGACATTCGTGGACATAGTGAAGAATCAAGAGGGTCTTGATGCTTCAGAATACAGGTAACCGAAATATCATGTGTCTCTCTTACAGTTCTTGTAAACAAAAAAAGTAAATACTACAAGGTTAATTGTTATTGACTTATTCTCACAAAAAGGGTATGCGCGTATGTTTATGTAAACACACACGTGCATGCGTACACACATACTCATCTTTCCCCATATTTTTTGAGTTTCAGGCAGGATCTACTGAAGAGGTGGCTGACACGTGACTTCCCGCAGCTAACTTTGCACTGCCCTGCCAAGAGAAACATCAGTGAACTTGTTTTTGTTGAGACACTGTCAGCTGATAGACTATTACAAAAGATACCTCCACAGTAGGGTACATCTACTGAGTCCACTGAGGTAAGCCAAGCTGAAAGCCAAACTGAAAGTGACAGGGAATACATGGCTAGCACATCTGGATGACTAAAAATCCTGCCCCTGATAGTGTTTTGCAGATAGTCCACTGTATTTGCAAGACAACCAAATGTGAAACTGAAAGATGTTCTTGTATGTCTGCAAGACTGTCTTGTACAGATTTATGGCGGTGCCAAGCATGCGAGAATGTTTCAAAAGAAACAGAGGACAGAGCTGTATGGGATGATGACTTTGATGAAAGTGATATTGATGAGTAATATACGCACCATGTCACCATGTACAGTTTTTCTTTTTCTGTCTTTTTTTTTCTATATTTGTATGTGTATTAATCTATATTTTCATATTCAGAGACACTGTCGTATTTGAATAAATGTTTTATACCGTACTTGTGAATGACTCTGACCTTTTGCGCATTTATTGTTTTGTCTTATTCCATTTTTGCCATTATTCCGATTTAGGAGGGCGTGGTAGCAATTCGGTTGATTTTCAGCCATTTATGGCCATGGTGTGCGTTTTTTATTTTATATCTTTCATTACACAGTAGGTTGTGATATTTCTAATATATGATACATAAGCTTTTAGCTAAATTTACTATATATTTCATTGTGCTGGGTGCAAATCACTTAAGTTGAAGCGTTTCCTTCAAGAAATTAGCTACATTTCTCACTCTGAATTCACCTATGTGTACACTAAGGCACCTATACTTGTTTCAAATGTTTGGTAGATGTGTTTATGACATTTGATAAAGATTTTGTGTTGCCAGAATTAACATAGCACTTAAAACAAGCAAAAACAGCAGCACCAGATTTTCATTTTTTCGGTATTCTCATAAAGATACATTTCTGGCTGGTGACAAAGTTCGGACAAATATTCTGAGTAGAACTTTTAACCCAGAGTCTAGAAGGGTATTGTCTATGAAAAAATGCACTGAACACGTAGATCCAGCGTAGTAGAGCAAAATTCACTTTCTAGGCACTTTTTGTCTGGGTCCCAATACAACCTAGATGCATATATCATCGTTTCGATCCTTTTTTAGTAACTTTTGAAGGCGGTTTCATTGTCTTTCTTTTATTTTCGTCATATTCGCTGGTATCTCTGCTAGATACAGTTGACGCCATGTTGGACGTTTATCTGATACCACGGCAACAAGACTCGGCTCCTATTGGTCCACATGACCAAAAACCGCTGCACGCACTGCAAATCCTAGTCCGCCCGTGTAAATATCACTAGGCCACAGTAAAAAAAAGACCGACACAAAAACGCTAATTATTAAAAAAATGACTAGAAATGGTGAGTAGAAACTTTTTTGGGGTACTAATTAGCAAGGTAGTTGCTAGAGGTACGGACCCGTACTTTCCATTTGCCAATCAGATACGCGAGATCTGGTCACGTGCCTCCCGGTAGACGCTGGAGGTACAGACCCGGAGCATCAGTACTACAGGTACGGACCCTAAACCTGACCCTAACACTAACCCTAACCTTAACCTTTGCTTACCTTTCAACAGTTTGCAGTGGTTAGCAGCTTCTTGACTCGCGAGACTCGCGTACGGGTCCCTATCTGTCTGGCAAATGGAAAGTGCCGTATCCGTAGCCCACAGGCTACGGGTACGGGTCTGTATCGTTAGACACTACCAATTAGCAATAGATATATCTTATAAAGCAGAGTTCATGTAGATCCACTTGAGTGGAATGAACCAACACTATCTCGTTCAGCCAATACAGCCTAAATGAGGTAAATTAGATTAATTATTCCACCAAAGAACACAGCGGAGTTATGTGACGATCACCCATCCATCCATCCATTCTTTATACACCGCTTTATCCTCACTAGGGTCGCGGGGGGTGCTGGAGCCTATCTCAGCTGACTCGGGCGAAGGCAGGGGACACCCTGGACATGTCGCCAGTCTGTCACAGGGCTACATATACAGACAAACAATCACACTCACATTCACACCTACGGACAATTTAGAGTAACCAATTAACCTCAGCATATTTTTGGACTGTGGGAGGAAGTCGGAGTGCCCGGAGAAAACCCACGCATGCACAGGGAGAACATGCAAACTCCATGCAGAAAGATCCCAGACCCAGGACTGGATTTGAACCAGGGATCTTCTTGCTGCAAGGCAAAAGTGCCAACCACTACGCCTATGTGACGATCACTGTGTGTGAATCCTTCCTCTGTTACCAACCACTCAAAAACTGACTCGGGGATTTAAATGAAGTTTTCAGGATCGGTCAGAAATGACACAAGGACCAAATGAGTAGATTTCGGCAGTGATACGGCTTAAAGTTTGGATCCACGTATTTGTTAAGGATTCATAGCAGCACGGTGTCTGATAGCAGCACGGTAACCATGGCAACAAGTGAACACTACCCCAGCGGCCTGCTGATTATCACATGATTGTTATCCTACAACAAATCTACCTCTGTGGACGTATCAGAAATGACACAAGGAACAACTGATTAAATTGTGGAGGTGTTTCTGAGTCCCATCAATTCCCGTCGCCGGCTACATATTTAGGTCACGCGGTTCGGTATGTACACATGCAGAACACACACCTGTGTTTAGCACAAGGTCAGATAACGAACAGTTTTGGTGGAGGACTGCGCTCTCTCAGTGCTGTTCTTGTTAATTGACGTGACAAGCCGTGAGCGTGTGAGTGAACACGTGTGTGCCAGGAAGTGAAATTAACTTTTTAGGCCACTGACATATCACCAAATATGATTCGTTCAATAGTAAATTATCATTTTGTGCCGCAAATCTACCAACCACTTCATGTTAAACCAGTATCTGGCTGCTGCTAATGTCCCACCATGGTGTGCCAGCTTTTGTGGAAATGGGTTGGAACAATAAATAATTAATTTCGGAATGAATATTGTTAATTACAGTGTTGAAACATGTTCTACAAGCTGCAAAAATGCAGCTTTTTAGCAATTGTCACTGTCTCCCGCAATTTCATCACAACAAATAAGTTTAAAACATCGCAACTTTTATCGCAATTTTTTAGAAAAGCTGCCGCGAATTCAGGCATTTTCGGCCGCAACACGAAAAACGCCCACGAAATCCTGGAGGGACTGATTACTCCTGTCCTCTCATGTGTAGCAATGATTGATAATCACCTTAATCATAAAACAATGCTTTTTACTCCGCCAAGGAATACAGCAGAGTAATGTGACAATCGGCATACGTTTGTCTGTCTCAAAAACAGAATAACAGATTTGGATGAAATTTTCAGGGAAGGTCAGAAATGACACAAGGACCATCTGATTAGATTTTGGCAGTGATGCAAATTATAGTCTGGATTCACGGATTTGATAAGAATTTTTCTATCATTGTGAGATGACATCACAGCGTCACTGTAACTATGACAACAAGTGAACACCACATCAGCTGCCTGCTGACGATCATATGACTGTGATCACACTACAAATCAACTGTTGCGGACTTTTGGGACTTATCTATTGGAAATCATACAAGGAACAATTGATTATATTGTGGGGGTTGTTAAAAGGATTTTCCTGCAGCGGTCTTTCCCACCAAGGTACCCTCTTCTCTTCCACTTAAAGCTGCTGTCCGGAGTTTGAATCGCAGCATCTCCCAAAACACCGGTGGTCCCTCCCTCCCTCCCTCTGATTTCGCCCCTTTATTTGTGCACGCGCGCAGTACATGAGAGGAGTGCCCGGAGTGCTGCAGCATCTTGCCTGTTTTGCTGTTTTCCCCTCTTCTACATTTAGTACATTCAGTAAATAATAAAGGAATTACGTTAGAATGCTGTATTGAGTCTAACTTGTCCTAATACCAAAATGACATGAATCTGCTAGAACGAACGAGTAAAGTTTCAATATGTGATTACACTCGTGTATCCCTCTCGATGATGTTGTTTATCAAACTTAGTGCATTTACGCGTGTATATGTGTTACATTTCTATCTAGAGTTCAGAATTGCATGACTCCTCTGACGAAGAGTATGTCCCAGACGCCCCAACATCTTCCTCCAGAGGTCGGGCATCTAAACGAAGCCGTCAGGCGGGCTATGGAGGCCGTGGTCGGGGAGCGACGCGAGCACCCCGAGCCAAAAAACGTCCTGCAGTCTCTTGGCCTGACAAGCTGTGGGATTGGTAACTTTTCTGGAAGTTGCTGATCCCTAATGCTCTCTCCTCCACAAGCAAAACAAATGTTCGTGCGGTTGCGTAGCGTGTAGCTCGCCCACCTCTGCATGGGCTTGCTTGCTGTGCGCGTAACCGTTGATTGACAGCATGACAAAGCTGAAGCTCGAACTTGATTGGTCGGCAGCAACCGGCGCTTTTTGGAATAACATGGGGGTCTATGAGAGGAAGGCGGAGCTCAGGAATAAATTTTCATATTGCGTTATACTAACTTTATATTATAGTATCGAACTAGACTAACACATTTAAGCTTTGTTAAAAAATGATACATAAATTGAAAACAAACGGAAACTCCGGACAGCAGCTTTAACTCACACTTGCTCGTCAGTACACCTCAGCCGGTGGCCAATGGGATCGCACGGTTATCAGCGGTGTAATTGACTAAGTGGAAACAGGGGAAGAAGTCGGACATACTGTAGCTTTGGGAATACAATGCTGCACAGAATATACATAGTTGGAGTTGTGTGCTTTCTCTAAACCCATTAGTTGCCAACACTAACTGTTTATGTGGAATTACATTCTTCTGTTAGAGTTAAAATGTTACTTAATGGGTACATTGCAGGCTTTATCTTTTCATGTGCTATCTTGTTGCTATGTTGTAGCTCATTAACCACATACAGCTACTAAGTTAATTGCTAAGGATCATATTTGTGTGAAGTAATCTTTATAACTAATTGTAAAGCTGTAGCTTGTGGATTTATTTGGATTGTTAGGCTAGCCCGTTAAAGTACGCCGGCCCACGGGCGGGCCGTTTTTACGCTTTTTTTTAAATAGAAGGACACTGCAAACACGATTATACAAACACTATACACACATAGAAAGCTGAGATTCTCATGAATCCGCCGGTATAAACCACTTTCAGATGTGATTACCACAGCGGGTAATATAAACACATTTATCCAACAAACAACAAGTCATGTAAACGTGCACAGCTCACCTGTCGACGCAGTTTGGACGCTCGTTTCTGGTCATAAAAGAAGATAATCCACAAAAACCGGCCAGAACCCAAGCTTAGCCATCCAGAGGAAACAATCCAGCATAATACTTTGGCCAAAACATGTCTCGAAATAAGTAAAAAATCCAGAAAACGATCGGGCTGGTGGCGCTGTGCGTTTCATATTCACTGCATCTTTCTATTATAACTTTATCATACACGGTCGAATTCCCTTTGTTCGCGATTCAAAATGGATACTGGAGACTTCTCCTCCGTTTCAAACCGAACTTCAACCAATCAGGTGACTCGTTTCCGCCTACTTCGGCGATATAGCCAACCATGGCCGAGTCTGACAGATATCGATTACATCACTTGATTGACTTGTTTCTCAGCAAATCACGCCGGAGGAAACATTAGATTGACAGGCCTGGTAGCCAATGAGCTTGCTGAATGGCTTGAATATAAATCCCGCCTCTGCCAGCGGCTTTATATGATATTTCATTCGTGAGCTCCGGGCTCCACCTGCTGTTTCTCTGTATTCCTCTCAATCTGTGTGTGTGATCGACACTGAAGCCTATCTGAAGTGATTTTTTGAGTTCTTTATGAGTTTTTGGAATGAAAATAATGTGAAAATGAAGTGAAAATGAATTTATACCATTCTGTAGAGAGTGTGCACAGTGTATAAAGATTGTATCCAACATTGACAGGGGCGGAGCATATCAGTACAAATACATGTGTGAAACACTCATTTCTTGTAGTATTGCTCTGAAATTTTGACCTGAACTATGGAAGACCCCAAGCTTTTGCAATATTGTGTTTTCAAGCTCTTTCAGTGCTGCCACACTGATTTTCAGGTGTTTTATTAGGGAAAAAATGTAGGCGAGAAAAAAATTCATCCTAATTCAGTGTGTGCCAACATGAAATACTCTGTGCCAGTAGCACCTAGAGTAATTCTGACTGCACTGGGTGAAAATTCAGGTTGTCAGCTTTCAAATGAGACCCCAACCATGCATGTACTCCAAACAGTTCAAGAACAGCATTCAATTTACTTTCTGTAAATCTCAGTAGAAATTTCGGGCGGAAATTGCCTGGACTTTAAAGGGCTAGGCTACAGAGCAGTTTTAGCGTATGACATAACATGCCATGGTCTGTTTAGACCAGCAGCGGGAAGTATTGACTGCATTATGGTAAAGTGTCCACATTTAAAGCAGAGAAGGTTTCAGGTTATTAAAGTTATCCTAACATGGGTGCAGTTGCTATTTCATTGATGTTGTTATATGCATATAAAGAGATTATTACTTTGGTAAATAATTTGGTATATTTCTCCTTCTAGAAACCACACATTACAACTTCAACTAAAGGTGATATTTGTAAGGCAGTGCTTAGTAAAGAAGTCAAACTGCAGTGGCATCTCCTCATGTTTCTGTCCGAACACACTGCAGCGGAACAGCACATTTAACCATCTCAACATCATAAGATGCTGAAATCACGATAACAGGGGTGTTTCCAAGTCCCATCAATTCTGCTACATATTTAGGTCATGTGATTCAGTGTTTGTACACAACGTACACATGCATAAAACACCTGTGCTTAACGCAAGGTAATTTTTTGTTAAAGATTACAAAATTATACAATGATTACGGCACTCTCTGATTGCTTTTCATGTTTTGTATAAAATAACAGACAATTTTGTGACTTTCAGGTTATGGATTCTCAATTGAGTATGACAACATCAAATGAGACACGGATTCAGCATGTAATGGGAGAGACTGATTGTCAAATTGTCTCTTAAAGTTACACAGCACACATGGTCAGCTCCTGAATTAATCCTAGTACTGATTCTAAAAGGATCCGTAGTGGACTTAAATGGTAAACGGTTGTATTTATATAGCACTTTACATGATATGTCACATTTACCCATTCACACACTGATGGCAGAAGCTGCCATGCAAGGCGCTAACCACAACCCACCAGGAGCAATTAGGGGTTAGGTGTCTTGCTCAGGGACACCTCGACATGAGCACAACGGGCCGAGGATCGAACCAGCAACCTTCCAGTTACAAGATGGCCACTCTACCCACTGAGCCATGCTGCCCCTTGACTAGATTACTAAATATCTAAAACAGCATTATTTAAAATATATCTCATTGAATTATGCCATTCCAATATTTAGAATGATTATTATTACAATAAGAATCTAAAAGCTCACTCATAAAACTCAAAATGCACATGACGTGGTACAATCAGACAAACCAAAAACACACCGAATATACAACACACTGCAATCAGCAGCAGATCATGGCAGAGCAGGTGGAAGTGGAGATGTTGTTGGGATGGATGTTAATGGGTAACTACACTATTTTTCAAATGACAAAAGTGAAATTAGGGACTAATGAATGCAGGACATAGTATGGAATGTCAGTCGAATCAAATCACTGTGAAATTCCCATCAGATCCCTTCAGGATTGAATGGTTTTTTATGCACATTAAAAAAATTTTGTACATACATTTTCAGAATTACAGACCCTTGAAGTACATAAAGGTTGGTCTAAATTTTGCACTTTTTAATTAGGATTATTTTTTCTAGTATATTTGAGCCCTCATAACTTCATTAGTACATTAGACAAATACAAAATTTTCATTCATTTGTTAAAAATTGCAACCAAATTGATTTTACACCCACCCTAGGTGTCACAATGTAAAGTCTGTCAAAATCCAAGTTGTGCTCCACACAATTTTTTACTTTCACCAGCTTTGTGGGCATATTATGTGATATATTGTGGTTTCACTAATTGCATCAGTTAGATGTCTATGATATAAAGTGATAGAAATGAGCACTGTTCCTTGAACAAATTTGAAAATTTGCGTGTTGGGTAAACGTTCAAGGGACATATCATCATGTGGGATAGGTGGGTAGTCAAAATAAGCTTTACTATGTGAAAGATCTCATGTTTTACCTACATTTCAATACCAGGCTCATCGTGTCGTCATGAGTCTTCTCTGTCAAAAATTTTTCAATAGAGAAATTTTGCAATTTTGCACTGACATAAAAGCATGAAATTTCAAACCAATTTAAATTAGGAGAATGTACTTAGGAAAATACTTTAAATCTAAAATATTAGAATAATGTTAACCTTTGAAAATTGAATAAAAATTTAGATAACGCCAATTCACAACATATGTTATCACACAGTGGTCGTCATTGTAAGGTGGAGACGTTATGTATTTTAAATACTGAACAGAGAATCCAGCATTCCAAAGTTGTCTTTGGATTCCCTATGAGCAAGTAGTTGGCAACGGTGAGAAGCAATCGTAGAAGCAGGTTTTTATTAAATATACTAAAGTTACTGTTCAAAACACTCAGCTGATTCTGAGGGTGTCCTCAGTGAGGCACTGATTGATATTTTATACAATAACACTACTGAAAATATTGAATCACCCCCTGTTAACATCCATCCATCCATCCATTCTCTATATACCGCTTTATCCTCACTAGGGTCGCGGGGAGTGCTGGAGCCTATCCCAGCTGACTCGGGCGAAGGCAGGGGACACCCAGGACAGGTCGCCAGTCTGTCGCAGGGCTCCCTGTTAACATGCTATCTCATAATATTCTATACTTTCACTAGAAATTTGAAATGACGAGCCACTGTGGCTCACTCATAAGAATAACAATGAGCCACAAAAAGCCACAAATTTCTGTGTCAGTGATAGCAGAAAAAATGGAGTCATTTTCCTGCATTCAGGTGCATTTTGAGGTAAAAAATGCTCAATTAAACAGTTCTATTTTAACTATCTTACTTCTACTTATATGTATGTATGTTGTTATTTTCATCGTTTTTACACTCCTCCTTGGCTGCTCTGGGCATCTGGCGGTAGGCCCTCCTGTTCCTGTTGAGGCGCCACATCCTGAATGACCGGTCATAAGAAAATTCCTTCACAACGTGAAATGTTTAAGTCTAAGTTCTGAATATAAATATCATCACAAAGTGTGAGTCTATATCATTTTGCTAAACTTTCAGATCCAAATTTGTCACGACCCGGTGTTGTAGAATTTTCACAATCCCTGGAAAAATCTGACTCCCCCTTCGCGTGAATGCGTGCGACTTACGTTTCACTCTGTGGCCACTTGATGGGTTTTCTGTTGTACGTTTACTGTTTTTACTGTTGTTTTTGGGTTTAAATGTGTTTAAGTACCGAACTGCAGACATGTTTTCCTGTTAAATATGATTAGGTGACATGTTTCTCCCCCTCTTCTCATCCGTATGTGCACACCCTAAATGGCATCGGGGGGAGATCCTACGCTACTCTCAGCTTCACTCCTATGAGGACATCAGGACAGGACAGGGAGTAATCGCCAACTATTGTTCATATTCCATCAGTGTTCTGCACGTGTCAATAAAATAACTGTTCACTGAGAAAACTTTACATCTCCTTACTTAAAATCGGACTCCCCTAAGAATGCAAGATATGGCATCAAAATATGTCTGGTATTTATGTACAAAGTGTTTAATATAAGTATGGTATAAAGTCATTTGTTATTGTTGTTATTTTTATTGGGCCAGTTAACAATATAATAGAATTGAAATTCTATATTTATCCCACACCTGGGAAATTATTTGCACCAAATCACAACAAGTTTTTTTTTTTTTTTTAAAACGCAGTAAATTACAGTCTGTGAGAACAGAATAATAAAATTTTTCCAGGGAGTGTGAAAATTCGACAACACCTGGCACGTGATCAAGATTCGGGTGGCTCCGACCATTTCCGACACCTGCCGAGAGAAAAAGTTTGTTTTTCTTCTATTATCGCTCGGGCGTTTCGAAGAAAAAGTAAATCGAACCCTTTTTTGTTGCTTTTTACAAGAAAAATAGAGCGCCACTGTGGCTCACACAGTTCAGAATGACTGCGCCATCCAGCAAAACGATGTGCCAATGGCGCTGTGGCGATCGACTAGTGCAAGTCTAGATATTTATTAGGATTTACTATCTATTTTTTATAAAATGATGATTCTCTGTCTGTCTGTAGCACATTAGGCTAAAGAATGATATATTGCTGTTGCATGGTAATTTTTTTCTTTCAAGCATTCAACAATATCTTTGAAATTAGTTTTTATGACTTTACATTCATTCTTTGGATTGTTTTCTTCTGCTCTTTACCACCACAGATGGTTCTTACTCTGCCAAGGAACACGGGGGAGTTATGTGACGATCAGCGCACTTTGTCCGTTTGTTAATCTGTCTGTCTGCGTGTAACATTACTCAGCAATGAAAAAACGGATTTGCATGAAATGTTCAGGAAAGATCAGAAATGACACAAGGACCATCTCATTAGATTTTGGCGGTGATACAGCTTATAGTCTGGATCCACGGATCTGTTCAAGATTTCTGTGTCACTGCGATAGCGGCACGGTGTCACTGTAACTATGACAAGTGAATGCTTCATCAGCTGTCACACATGGTTGCGATCCAAAGCTGCGGACTTATCAGGACTTATCTGTCGGAAATCGTAAAAGGACTGAGCAGCCTTGGTGGAGTTCTGTGCTGTTCTTGTTTAGTTGTAACACACCGGACTCCAGCCAGTTCTATTGCATTCACTCTGTTGGGGTCATGTCTGATTATCCTTTTAGAAGTCTGCCTTTGTTCAAGGAGATTCTGAATATCAGGTTCAGTTAGGTTTTCTTTGGATCCACATAGGATGAGGTCCAACATTTTTTTGTGCAGGCTTTGAGACTGGCACGATTGATGCTAACAGACATTACTGAATAAATTGAGCTATTTGTGATATGAGTTTTATCTTGGAAAAACCCGTCTAGTGATAGCATTTTGAAAATTTTGAGGCTCTGCTTCACTTTCTTTGTAATAAAGCCTGGCAATCCAAAAGGAATTTTTATGCTTTTTTAAGTTTTAATCTTATCAAACAACTTCACTATTTCAGTATTACATCTCTTATGTCACTGTGACAGTGTTTTTCTTTCGGCATTCTTATATACTAGCTGTCTTTTTGTGAGCTTCCTAGATAAAGGTCTTGGCCTTCATGCCTGCTGGTGTGTAATTAACATTAAGTTTACAGGTTTGTTTATTCATGAGTTTTGAGATTTCAGCACACAGAGCTCCAGGCTGCAACTCTTGTTCCTGAATGGATGGAGGAGGAGGAGGAGGAACAGGAGCAGGAGAAAGAATTTGGTTGTTGCCAGTTCACACTTATTTTGCCTAAAGGAAAATCCTTTCATTGTGTTCATGGGAGAAAAGGAGGAGAAAGCTATGATCACAGAACAACTGACCCTAATTTGTTGTCAGTTTTAAAAAAAAAGCAACATAGAGCAGCAGACTGACATGATATAACAGGGGGCAGATCGGTGTTTTTTTAAACAAAAAACAAAACAAAAACTGACTCAATCTGTAAGTCACCCTTCGATATAATGAATATTATGTAACCCCTAATAATATTGCAATGACACCTGGGTTATCTCAGTTTGGGCTTAGGAATGTAACGTTTAGCTTGTATCCAAATTCACTCTCTTTTTTGCTACTATTTCCTATTGTAAAGACACTAAATTCAGATTTCAGCCATTTGCTACTCAACACAATTTCCCTTTCCATGCGAGGGTATGAAAATCTGGCTGAGTCTCATGACAGGCAACATTTTCCCAGGCTATGAAGAGAAACAACAAACCGGGAAACCAGAGAAATTCAATCTAAATTACAGCAACTGATGCAGCTGAAAAGAGAAGCACCTCTGTACAAAATGGAAATCCAGGGAAGACTGGATGAGCACCTGAATGAGGAAAACATTTCCAGAGGACAAACCAAGAAACTACAAAAAGCCATGTTGGAACTGCAAGCTTCCAGCAATCAACCAACAAAGTAGGCAGACACAGCTAGACATGGCATAGCAGAAAGACTGGATCCGCTTGAAACCTTCATGATCCTGATGAAAGAAGAGGTCCAGGGCAAGAGGAGTCACGTGAAAGCTCTACAGAACCAACTTACTGATGCAGTTAAATACATAACTGGCCTAAGTCAAGAACTAATGTTGACTCAAGACCATCTCCTAAACTTCAGGCCAGAACACCAAGCTGACAAGGAGGAGCTGAACATAGTGAAGAATAAACTGAAGCAAGTCCATGACCTAATACGGCAATGTCAGGCAAAGTCAGTACCCTAAAGCCAAACTGCATCACCAATCCAAAGCCAGATGCCCGGTGCTGACACAGAAGCTCACCAGGGCAATGTGTTGGAACGCCAACATTCAGAAGATGTCTACATAAATGAAATAAGAAACATACAGCAAACAAAAAGCCTACAAGTCCTCATCACAAGTAAGAGTATCGGACAAAGAACTTAATAAACTGTTCTTCAAGGGGCCTTGACATCCACACATCTACGACATTGACTTCCACCTAGGAAGACTCAACCAAGCAACCAGCCATGACAGTCTCTACCTAGTCAGGATAACCATCCAGCTCTGAGGTGTGCAGGTTTCTCAACTGCCAGCCAGACAAGGTCAAGGCCAACTTCAAGCTGCTGCGTGAAGAATTGATAGAAGAATTTCACGATCAAGAATTACAGCGTGGTTTGATTGCTGCTCTTAATATCAGGTAGGGCAGAAAAGAAATTCCTCCAGCCTGCTACGGCCATCTTTGCAAATCCTACTTGTCTGACAAAAAACAACCCAAAACTGACAGCTAGTATCTTAAACACTGCAATGAAATGAAAATGAAAATCAAAAAACAAAAAATACTATTGTTGCTGGTTCAGTAATTAAATTAATTTTAGTGACAATTAGTGTAGTCTACATGTTGTAGGTCTCGATTGAAGGACTGAATTGCATTACCATTATAAAGTAGTAAAGTTGTAAATTATCAGCTTTACAGTGTCTAAACAAATGTTTTCCCCACTGGAAATGTTTCCCTTTTATTACTTTTGAACAATGAATCATGGTCAGTATGATTTCAATGTATTTGCAACAATTTTTTTAAAAAAACTTTCATGTCAAGACAAAAACAGATTTATATAAAGTAAAATCAATAAAAAACTAAATGTAAAATAGGTGATGACAGGATGCAGAAAGGATTTTTTGGTCTGATGAGCCCAAACATTAGAGTAGATGCTATATTTGGCAGACACAAAATTTTTTTACATCAGAAATGCACTCTCCATTTTGAAGCATGGTGCTGGCAGCATCATGATGTGGGGATGATTTTTGGCAGCAGGACTTTGGGGGGCTTGTAAAGGTAGAGGGCAAAATGAATCCAGCAAAGCATAGGGCAATCCTGGAGGACAAACTTATGTAGTCCTGCAAGAGAACTGTAACTGATGAGAAGATTTGATTTCCAGCAAGACAATGAGAGAATAAAAGCATCTAACAAGAGGTGAGTATCTCTCTGACCTCCTACACAGCTGCTGCTGCTGCTAACTTTGCATCTTGACATCAGCTTTTTGTCACAGCGTCCGACTGTTGTGGCCACCACTTGATCTTGCCTACATTTCAGATGAGGTGCAGTTCATCTTGGACGAGCCTCTTAACTTTGCATTCAGCAAAACCGATTTGGCAGCAAAAAAATAATTCAAAAAATAAAAAATGACAAATAATATTATTGATAAGACATACATTTATCTTTCCAAAAGAATAACTAATTTTTAGGAAGTACTACCGGTCAGTTACCAGAGGGCTGCTGAGATGACACAGTTTTCCATCCAGCTTTGGTCTTGGATGCTGACCTAGCAGATCCCAAGAGTTCAGGGTTACTCAGTCACTAGTCTGACTCACTGGATGTAGGATGTAGGTATAAGCCACGCATCATTTCAGTCAGCTTATTCCTTCCTACCACGAACTGTGTGCTAACATTTTCTTCACTACAGGAAATAACAATAATAACCTATACCTTACACCTACGTGTCACACTGAAAACTTCAAATTTTGCCAAGGATTTGGATAGTGCAAAAAAACGGGTTTTTGTAGTGGATTACTGATTTTAATGACAGCACTCATCTCCCTGCATGCAAATATTCCAACACAACACTGAAGCGGCATCCTTAACTTAGCCCTGTACAACTTAGTTCTGTAAATACAAACGAATCCGAGACTTCTCCCTACAGCAGAATATTTGTGTGGTCCAGCCAGGTCACTACTTTCTACAAAATGGACTAGTTGGCACTTACTACTTACAGCTATCTAGCCACTCCTCACCTCGATGGCCTCTTTTCCAGCCAGTAGGAATTTGATCCAGTTTAGCTTTGTATAATCCTACCACCTAAATGCTTCTGGCTTCCAAGTGAACCATTTAAAAAGAGCAGCTGCTTCACAGTCCACTAAGTTTATTTATTTTCTATAGTTGCTTCTGGTACATCTAAAAAGTCTCAGCCACAAGCAAAACACACCACATGTTCTGCTGTTGGCTTGCAATTGTAAACACGAAACTGGACAAGTTGCTTTACTACCAGGACAAGCTGGTAAAGAAGGCTGGCAATCCAAGTCAGATAACGGTGTCTGACAACAGTTACAGAACAATAGTGGCCAAAATGCAGTCCATTAAGACTACAAGTTAACCAGCAGTCATTTCACAACCAACTGCGACTCACATCTCTGCACCACTAAACCACTGATTTTATACACAGAAGTTTAAGACAGTGACTGTTGTGAGGATTCAGCAGCATTTCAATGTCAGATGATTTATGAAGCAGGCTACCATGCAATTAACTGTTTTGCTGCAGTCAATCACAGATGCAGAGGCAGTCTTCTTTCTGAAGGAGGTCAGGACAGCAACAGCTCAGTTGTATTTAAAGCTGCAGACACTGAAAGAGTGCATTTAGAAGGACCAAAATTAGGGTTATGCAGTCATGGTATAATTAATTATCTCTGTGACATTTTGAGCTGAATATTGAAAGACATATTCTGGAGACATTAATCTTTATTATTATTTAAAGTTTATTTAATAGGGACAGAACAAGAAGCATTGTTATAATAACCGATGCCATGTTCACTGGTCAATAGCTAACAGCTAATTCGCCGACCAGGTCCCTAACACATACAAAAACAACAATAAATACAACAATCAGCATTACATAAATATATATATTACACACATTTGCATATAATAAAATGTCTATCAGTGCTCACAGTTTTGATTTGATTTGAGCCATCGTTTGATTTTACAGTTAAACTCATTCAGATCTGTCAGATGTTTCAGTTCAGCAGGTAAGGTGTTCCAGATCTGTGGCCCTTTCACTGAGAATGCACTCTGGCCAATGTCTGTTTCATTAATTGAATGAAAAGGGACACAATTTGGGACATTTAATTGTAGGCTGTAGCTCAGTAGTCAGGCACTAATTTAGCTATAAATCAAGCTAACAGCAGCTATCCAACACAATCACTGTCTTGTCAAACAAAATCACATGTGGTTTTACAGACGCATGCTATGTATATCTGATACAGCCAGAATAAGCAATGAAGATGTTTTAAAATGACTAAACTCAAATTATACGCTATTGAACAAAATCAGGAAATGGCAAGGGATATTTTTTGGACACATCATAAGGAAACAGACCCTGGAATATATCGTCACAACTGGAACAATTAATGAGAAGAGAAGACAAGACACCCAGAGATTGAAAGTGACAGACGGTCTGACATCATGGCTACACATGCAACGGGCAACAGTCACCATTCAGAATGCAAAATATCGGATTAGATGGAGAGAAATGATCGTAAGCGCTGAATGGCATGGCACTTGATTGACTGAACAGCAGCTATGTATTTTAGGGATGGATTTGAAGTTGCAGTACTTGATATTATGTTCAGTTGTGCTGACATATTTCTAATGTTACAATCAATTTTGACAGTTTCAGCAAGAAATACTCCATCTACAGCTGTTACAGGTATGCACACATGACTTTCTCAGAACAGCATGTGAACAGTTATAACTAATAATAATATAGTGACAATCTGAATACTTGTTTACACAAACAAGCCTGTCCCTAAAAAAGTCCTGTAGGGTGTACGACATCAGTTCATAGTGTATGTCAAACATGATTGAGGTAGGGGTCTTTTGCTCAAAGCGTCACACAGAGGCAGCTTATCTGAGTGTCACTGATCCTCACACAACAACTTGGGCACATCTTCAGCTCTGGTGTGTCACAACTTCGAATTTTAGGTCAATTTGGGGTTTGTAAACACTTGTTTAGGAATGTGTGTGGACTTCAAACTAAACAGCAGCACAAATTCTGTACTCTGTGGCAACAATCGACGAGGGAAGCAACTTTCAAATGACATATCTGACAAGTGGAAGAATGCAAAAAAATAATCTGGGTAGGGATGTAAATGAGAGTGTACAGTTCCTGTAAGAGACTCATTCCTCTTGAATAAATTGTTCACAAATGTTACACAATAAACAAATGACCCAAACTGTACGGAGCCTAGGCTAGAAAGAAAGCATCCATACTTTCAAAAGACAAAAAACCCCTGCTTTCTCATGTCTCTCAAGTGATGCAATGTTTATTTTGTATTTCTATTTACTTAAAATATTTTTTCTGTAGGTTTTTGAATTTTAGTCGTGTGTGGCACAGACGGAAATCTGTCCTTCTCAACTGTATTGGCATGGAGGCAAGATCACAGAGACAAGCCTCAAAACCTGAACAAACCAAAACTGTCTGCATGGCTACAAACTACGAGAATTATATATCATGCCTGTATGTCTATATGTTGAGTAAATTAACCCTCGAAAATGCATGTTTGATGATTTACAGAATACATTTAAACTCCCATTAAAGAATATAGAACACTGACTGGAGTTTCGGTTTCTTGTTCTTCTATTATCTGCACATGCCATGGAGTCCTTTAATTCAGTCACTAAATTCATCTGCAGAATTCCCACACTGTTCCCTCAGAGTAAATAATCAAGGACCTCTGTTTTTTAAGGGGAGAGAGAAAGGCCTTCATCCCATCTGCAGTTTATTTTTGGTTTGCTGTGCCTGCAGCCACAGAGCATTATGCCACAGTCAAGTGGAGTTGAAGAGAGAATAAAAAGGGACGACAGGAGGCAGCTTCCAAGTGGACCTGAGGCCCCCCTAAAGAAGGAAGCACTCTCACAAACAAACGCTGTTTTTTTAGGGCAGCATGGCATGGCCCAGTGCTTCTGTAGTAGCCTAATGCATGTTCCCACAGTCCGAAGCACAAATATGAGAGGGGGTCACACACTCTTACTGGATTCTTCTTGTTCTTATAAATAACTATCATATTTAGAATCCTACCTTCACCGCCTCTGTGTGAGTGACACTGTCGAACATCATGTCGTTGGCGGTCATTATCTGGTCCCCGACCTTCAGTCCCTCTCTCTCGGCCGGTGATCCGGGCTCCACCAGGGACACGTAGATCCCCACGCCGTGCTCTGAACCCCCGCGGATGCTGAAGCCCAGACCCTCGTGGCTCCTGGAGCGCGTCAATGTTACTTTGTGCACCTCTCTATGGGGGCCCTCACAGAACTGAGGAGCCACCGGAGTCGAAAGCTCCGTGGCGGCGCTGGAACCGTCCGGACAGCCCGACTTGAGGGCCTGCTCACGGACGGAACTGACATATTTCTGCAGAGTTGAATCGCCCTCGTCTCCGAAGTCCTTCGCGGTGCTGTTGTTGCAAAGCAGGTCTGTCTTCAGGTAGAGCCCCTCGGACGTGTACTGGTCGAACAACAGCTGGTCGGACCTGGGGATGACCAAACGCAGCATGGGCAGCAGCTGTCGTTTCCCGGACGTGTTAAGAATCACTTTGAGTGTTTGGACCAGGTCGAAGACGTTGCGCTTGGAGTGGTACACATTGAGACAGTGGATGAAGTGTTCTCTCTCCACGTCGCTAAGGAGAACGTTGAGAGCGTTGTGGAGCCTCTGGACATTTGCCGAGAGCGCACGGCCACCCAGGCCGGCCGAGTTCACCGATGTGTTGAGCGTAACGCGCTCCAGATCAGCGCTCATCCTACAACATAACGGGGAAACAGCGCGTCGTACAGATGTGAGAACGGATCGGACATTTGGTAAAGCGCTGTTCAAGTTGATCCGCACGTTTGAAAGTAAAACCTGAAGCAGCTAATCACGCATCCAGCAACTTCAACAGGTGACCGGTGATCTCGGCGCATAACGGCGCAAACAGTGTGTCACCCCGAAACAGAGCGTTCTCCTGGCTGCTGCTCGCATCTTCTGGCAGTGAGCAAAGCAAAAATGTTACTGTCATGTTCCCTTTCGTCCACGCAAAACACAATTAGCTGTCTTTGAGCCTCGACGACTCAAACAGTGTCGTGTGTAATATCTGAAACCCGGCAGATCGACCTCCGTAGAAGACTATCCTTACCACTGTGTACCAGGAGACATGGAACCTGCTTCATGTTGATTCTGTCCATAAATGTCCATAAAGTAACTCCAGAGTCCGTCTGCTTTCTCCACCGGAGCTTTCTCTTTGCGCAACTGACAGGGAGCGCTGAATTGGAGGCTCTCAGACCATTTCTGCCTAGGAAATGACGCAGGTGTGTGTGTGTGTGTGTGTGTGTGTGTGTGTGTGTGTGTGTGTGTGTGTGTGTGTGTGTGTGTGTGTGTGTGTGTGTGTGTGTGTGTTGCTTAGAAACTGACTACTTGCCCTTATTTAAATGACTATTCTTGGCAAGGTGTTACCTGATGTTTGTGTAAGCACGAATAACACCAGTTCAAAGAATGATACAAAGAGGCAAAATTGCAAAAATCCACCTATTTCATTTCAAAGGGTTTTTTTTTAGACCAAAGCAGGCGAATCCCTGCTTGGGATAATCTTTCTGGACAACCCAAACACATGTGATTAGGACCATGTTTTGCCTGCTTCATCTGGATGCAGATGACAGAGGGTGTCAGCTTGTCAGCCTTTAAGCTGATCAAGCTGCATTATAGCAGGCTCCTTGTCATAACCAGTGCTTATGGCTATTTTTAAACTACTATTTATAGGAGCCCACAGTTGTCTTCCTCCTCAGGACAGTAATGAGCTCCTTCTGTCTGGCCTGTTCACATAATGAAAGTCCCAGGATACATTCAGGCCATGCCAGGGTGCTGCTGAAAAAACAGGCTCCAGGCTCCTGACACATTGCAGCAAATCTGACCTGGAAGCTGTTCAGTCTCTGCAATTCAACACAAGAATCACATAAATACCTGTACATCTCACCACGTCAGCATTGTTTTGTGGAGACTCTGTGGAATGAGCCTGTTGCCACTCACTGTCTTCAGTTTGCTTGTTGACTTTGTTGCTTTTGAAAATCTGCTTTTAATGCAGACAAATAGTAAAGATGTGGAAGTGCACAAATGTTACATTTAAAACTCCTTCATTGCAACTTCAGTCAGACCTCCAACACTCCTCCAGAGTGCTGAATGCTTAATGAGTACTCAGAGGTTACAATACAGACGAAAGAAAGGTGGTGTTAAGCTAATACATGAAAAATACATAGATATACACTACCAGTCAAAAGTTTGGACACACCTTCTCACTCAGTGATTTTTATTTAATTATTGTATACACTGTCGATTAATACTGAAAACATCAAAACTATAAGAGAACGCATATGTCATTTTGTAAACAAAAATGTGTTAATCTTCAGTATTAATTTACAATGTAGAAAAACATACAAATAAATAAAAACCATTGAATGAGAAGATGTGTCCAAACTTTTGACTGGTATTGTATACTGCATATGTCTTAAAAACGAAGAAACACATTTTTACATACATTATTTAAATTCAAAAATGCATTCAAACAATCAGGAAATCTACCATTATACACAAAAACATTACAAACTTTTTTTTAAATGTATTTTTAAAAAGATAAAAACAAGAAATCAGTGCTCATTGGGAACAGTATTTAGTACTTAGTGGAAAAGGTGGAGTTTAAAGGTGCATGCATTGAATTGTCAGCCACTTGGGGGCAGTAGAACACAACACTGTGAGCGCCGCTCTAAAGGAAGTGACAGACAGACTATTTCAGCATTTCAAAACATAATTAAAATAATGAAGCTCTACAGTGCTAGCCTAGCTTAGCTAGACTGTATTCCCGTTATAAGGGATATACGGGAATACGGTCTAGCCCTCCTCCATTGACACATTTTGACAGGTTTTCAAGCTCCGAGCAGATCAGACCGAACCAATCAGAGCACCAGAGGTGGGAGTTAACGATGCGTCATCTTCAGGGCCGAGTTGGTGACCGCAACAGAGCGAGGTTTCTCTCGTGCGCTTTCCTCTGTTTTGCACGGGCTGAATTTGTCCTTAAAACCTCAACAAGAAGCAGCTCTTAAAGCTTTTCTTTTTAAAAAGGATGTATTTTTAATTCCGGCAGGCTGTACGATAGAATGCGTAATGCTGCCCTCCACTGTTGAAAGGGAGAGCTTAGATTTTCCTCAGGACCCCTGTGCGGCGAAGGAAGCTGTTAAAACTACAAAACATCATGGCGGAAAGGCAATTGTTAGTTCGCTTAGTGATAACACATGTGTTACGCTGATTGGCTCTCTCCAATTCAAGCTGTGATTGGTAGTCCTGCCTCTGGGCTAGATTTGGTTCAATGGAGCAGTTCCAGACTGACTATGTGTATTTGTAATACACAATATAAAGGCTGTCTGGTCCCCAGGCAACTACAGTGCTGCATCTAATTTAGTCATTGTACAAAGCCTTCCTTTTTACTGTGCCTGACCCTTCTAAAACTGGGTTGTTTATAACAGATACAAGTTGTTCCTGGTACAGGGACCTCTAAGGCTGGACGGGCTAAACCACTGCAGCAGGGCTATAATGAGATGATGTAATTAAAGACACTGCATTCAAACTGAAAACATGGAAACCGTCTTAGGCCTATTGTAGATGAACCACCATGATGCATGCCAGTTAGATTCTTGTCTAATTTGATTCTGATTTGCTCTGGCATGCAAATGCAGGCAACAATACCTGATGAGTAATGAGTGACAGAAAATTTCCTTGCTCTCACCTGTTCTAACAGCTAACTGGTTTAGATATTAAATCAGTAACACCTGTCATAATAAATGCAGCCTCTTCATGCCTTTTATTGTTGTTAATTGATGAAAACAGAATTCATTTCTTTCTGTTCCACCCAAATACATGTCCACACTGCTTGCACAGAGGCACTACCTGCAGAGTCAATGTTCCGTCTATGTCATTTACTTTTTTTGGAATGGTTTTAGGGCTGCACAGTGGCTCAGTTGTTAGCATCATCACCTCACATCTACTGAGGTTCACGTCCCAGCCAGAGCTTGGCATCTTTCTGTGTGGAGCTTGCAGGTTCTCCCCATGCAGCATCGGTTCTCACCAGGTTTTCTGGTATCATCCCACACTCCCATTTAAAAACTCCCATTAAAACTACTTATATCCCCCTTTAACCACTCTCGAACCATCAGTCCCAGCAGAAGATTTTAAAAAGTCTTGCCAAAATAAGGCTGTTCTCGATGGCTACTGTGAATCTGAATTAATCTGGATAACTTAAAATAAATGCTGGCTGTCTGAGTCAAATTTTTTATTTATTTATTTATTTTTCAGCCTTATTAGGCAGGTTAGTCAAGAAAGAAGGGAGAAGAGTGTCATTAGACCTGCAGCAAATGCCCTTGAGCTGGAATCAAACCCAGGCCACTGCGTTGAGGACTATATAGTCTCTGTTTACATGTGATCTGCTCAACCAGTTGAGCTACCTGAGTGCCCTGGAGTAAAATTTTAAGAAGGCTTTATCTTGATAATTTGATGAGAGACATGATGTTCATACAATTGCTTCCTTGCCTGAAGGAATCTTAAAACTACATTTTTTGTTACAGTAACAGTCGCATTTCCAAAAACCTTGTATTGCCTTTGTATGTTTGCTCCTCAGCCATTTTCACTGATGCAAAGGTAAGTGGTGAACTGCCAGAAGTTACAAAAAAAAAACCTAAGATTACCCAAAGCTGAAAAATAATATACATTTCAGAGTTATACAAAAAACCCTTTTTTTCATGGAACAAGAAAGGGGTTAACAACTTAAAGCTGTTTTGCAAGAATGGAGGTTAAGTTACAACTTTTCTTTCTATTCCTTACAACCCCCTCTGTCTTCATAAAAGTAGCATTGGAACACAGCATGGCAGCATACACTCTAGAGCATTATTTGAACAATACTGTACTACAGAAAGTAGTATGTTACTGTAAAAATGATGAGGAAAAGCCAATTAACAATAGAAAAGAGATAGACTATCATAACACTTAAAAATGTAGGTCTTTCCGACAGTAAGATGGCAAAGAAAGTCAAGATGTCAGTGAGAACAGTTTTCTTCACCATCAAAAGGAACTCAGAAACTGGGGGGCACTCTGACAGAGGGAGATCTGGAAGACTCAAAGCCACAACAGAATCGGAAGACAAATTTCTGAGAGTCAACAGCTTGGTGGTAGGCGGCTTACATGACAACAGCTTCAAGCACAGCTTAACAGTGGTCATAGTAAGAAGTCTCAGTTCCAACTGTGAAGAGAAGATTTGGAGTTGCAGGTTTGACAGGTCAAGCTGCAGCAAGAAAGAAATTGCTAAGACATTAGAATAAGAAAGCGAGGCTTGCCTGGGCCATGAAACACTGGGGGGAGTGAGTGGGGAGGTCAGGAGGGGTCCTTGGAGGGTGAGGTGAGGTGGAGACCAGGGAAGGGGTGACGGAGCTGGGGACGGGTGAGCAAAGGGGGGCTCTGGTCGGGGAGACTCGGAGGTCCGGCCGGGAGGTCTGGCCAAGGGGGGTCCGGAGGTCCGGTCAGGGTCGGCCGGTCAGGGAGGTCCGGTCAGGGATCACGAGACAGGAGGGGAACCAAGGCGGGGAACCAGAGGGGAACACGGTGCAGGAGGGATCCAAAAGAGGGAAGCCAGAGGGGGAACACGAAGCAGAGGGGAGCCAAGGCGGGGAACCAGAGAGGGTCACGGTTTGGGGTGGCAAGGCAGGAGGGAATCCGGGCAGCTGGATCTTCTAGGTGAAGAGGAGAGAAGAAAACACATTAGGTTTGTCCCTTAAACACGTAGGACGAAAACAGCATGGCTAGAGAGCAAACTGATGTGGTAGTCAGGTTTGACAATCTGGCAGGGAGTGGAAGGTTCAGCCGGTCTTTATTGCAGGAGAGTAATCATCATGATGTCTTCCAGCTGCCCGGGACCCGTGGATGTGGTTGATTACCTGAGTGGAGTCAGCTGAGAAGCCGAACTCCACTCAGGTACCATACTGCAGGGGAAAACAGAGGTAGAGGAGCGGATGGGAGACCGAAAGGGAGACACAGAGACAGAGGAACAGAGAGACAGGGAGGCAGAGAGACAGAGGAGAAAGGTAGTGAAAAGGGGTTTTTAGGCATCCCTAAAACCCCCTCAACAAAACCCCTCAATTAAAATGAGAAAAAGCATGTCAAAAGTGGTAACGTATAAATTATTCTTCACAAGAGACATTCACTTCTCCCCAAACATTTACACATTATCTCAGTTTTACATATTAAAGAGGAAGTGGGTGTTTCTTTTTCTAGGTGTTACACAAGATATGGGGGCATTATTAGTTACTGCAGTGCTGTCAGTGGGGAGTGAGGGTACAATAATGCCTATTAAATTACAGAAGGTGGTTACAGTCTTAAAGATTATGTGTTAGCTCTCCATCTCTTTCACCCACACAAAGTCAGACCCAGGAAAAAAGTCTGTAGAAAGTTTGTTGATGATGGTATTGTGATGTACTGCCACATACACAGATTAGCCACGACATTAAAACCATATGCCTAACAGCATGTAAGTCTCCCTCAAGCTGCAAAGCAGTTCTGTGCCTCATTTAATTGGGCTTCCATCTGGGAATCCTGTATTTTTGGATTTGAAAAATAAACTTTCTCTTTCATTTTATTATAGTTTTCTGCTACATATTCATCAATAATAGGTAATAAACTGTCAAAGGCCTGATTAGCTCAGCTTACACGTTATTCCATGTTTTATTTGTTGTTTGCAAACAGTTGTTAATCCATGCTAATGTTAGCTTTTTTCAGGAGTAAAAGCTAGTTAAATAGCTAGCTTACAACAAAATAATATCAATATTATATCAATTTGTTGCTGTTAAAACAGCACCAGTGTGGTTGTTCCAAGAATCTGGGAGAACTTACCAGAGTTCTTGTATCTTCTTCCTCCACATATAATCTAAGACAGAATGTTGAGATCAGAGCTCTGTGGTTAGATAATCAGTTATAAGACTCCTCGATTTTGTTGAAGTAAAAAACTGTTCTTTTGAATGATGTATTGTAGTAATGAATTTTGAACTAGTTCGACATCCTCCTGATGGTGTTGAGGGGTGGATAAATGCCAGAAACCATTGCACAGTACAACCAGTGCATTATATTGTAACTAACTATGTAGGTAGATTTAGTGTAATCTTTATTATTCCCAATGGGCAGTTTATCTTCCAGTCAGCAGTAATACACAATTTCATAACGCCCTTAAACCACATACAGTAATTGACTTAGATAGATAGATAGATAGATAGATAGATAGATAGATAGATAGATAGATAGATAGATAGATAGATAGATAGATAGATAGATAGATAATTTCAATTGACTTTTGGGACCTAAACTGCTTGCACTGTATTGTATCACTGAGCGTTTTGCAGCCGTGGGAGGATGTCCAGTTCAGGGTCCTCAGGATCACATCTCAGCTTTGTGAAAATGATGGGGTTCTGTTGGCTTACTTAGACCATGACCTTCATATGCACTGGAGCGGTTTATAGCTGAGTGTGAAGCGGTGGGGATGTGGATCAGCACCTCCAAGTCCAAGGTCATGGTTCCCACCTGGTTGGGGGGAAGTTGCTTCCCCAAGTGAAGTAGTTCAAATATCTCGTCCATCTACATCATGAGGTCTGGGTAGTGAACAAAAGAAAAAGATTGCAGATACAAACAACTCAGCCTTAGAGATAGGGTGAGGCTAACATCCGGAGGGAGTTCGGACTAGATTTGTCGCTCCTTTGCGTCAAAGGGAGCCAGTTGAGGTGGTTTGGACATCTGATTCGGATGGCTCTGGGGAGGTTTCCTTTGGGAGTGCACCTGGGAGGAGACCCTGGGTCAGACCCAGAACTCATTGAAGGGATTATGTATCTCGTCCAGCCTAAGAACGCCTCGTGAGCCCCCAGGAAAAGCTGGAAAGTGTTGCTGGGAGAGGGACTTCTGGAATGACCTGTTTTGTCTGCTGCCTGCCTGGATGGATGGATGGATGGATGGATGGATGGATTGTATCAGTCCACCAGACATGTCTTGGAGTCATTTTAGTGTGTTCACAATATCAACATATGATTTATTGTGGGCTGCACAGTGGAGTAGTGGTTAGCACTTTCGCCTTGCAGAAAGAAGATGCCCGGTTCAAATCCCGGCCTGGGCCTGGGATCTTTCTGCATGGAGTTTGCATGTTCTCCCTGTGCATGCGTGGGTTTTCTCCGGGTACTCCGGCTTCCTCCCACAGTCCAAAAATATGCTGAGGTTAATTGGTTACTCTAAATTGTCCGTAGGTGTGTGAGCGATTGTTTGTCTATATATGTAGCCCTGCGACAGACTGCCGACCTGTCCAGGGTGTCCCCTGCCTTCACCCGAGTCAGCTGGGATAGACTCCAGCACCCCCCACAACCCTAGTGACGATAAAGCGGTGTATAGAGAATGGATGGATGGATGATTTATTGTGAAATATTGCTTAAAATGCAAAAAAATAAAATAAAATAAGTGTCCACCTTTATTAATACACCTGTGGGAGACAGTAGAACTTCTTCCTTAAAAAGATTAAGCTGGTTTGGATTTAAATGAAGTGGAATAGGTGAGTGCTCCCTCTGTGAATTAAAGGTTTTTCTTGTGTAACAGTTCACATAACTCAATGAGAAAATAGATTACGAACACAGTCTCCAGAAACAAGAAACAGTCTCCAGGGAGGGAGACGGAAAGTGCAGCACATTGTCTTGTAATAAAGGCTTGTACTGCAAAGCACAAATGAAGAAATCCGGATTGTGTTGTTTTCAGAACCCAGCATTACTGAAAGACATTATTGTACTGATTGTATGGTCAGTGTCTCACAACCGCCTTACAGACTACAGTCATTGGAAGTTCATCAGCACTGTAGAGTATAGAGTAGAATAGAATAGAATAGAATAGAATAGAATAGAATAGAATAGATTTTTTTTATTGTCATTGCAAAGAAATTGAGCAGCAGTCCTGTTAGTATAAGTTAAAACACAGTATCTGGTAGGAAAAAAAGTGCACGTGTATCTATGAACACAGTAGAAGCTTATCCTATAATATGTAGCTTATTGGGTGCATAAGAAATTATAAAAACAGTGGTGTAACTGATTTTGCACATTGCTGAACATGTATGAAAAAGGATGGCTTAAATGGTGACAATATATATACAAGGTGCAGTTGCATGTAAAAAATAGTGTAAACATGTGTACCTTCAGTAAATAAATACAAGATGCATAAGGTAGTAGTTATGTTGAATGTTTGGCAGAGCTCAGCTCTCTTACGGTTCTGGGATAGAAGCCGTTTTTCAGTCTATTTGTCTGTGATTTGATGGACATAAGGTATCTGCTGAAGGATAGTGGGGTAGTGTATTATATAGTTGATGTTCAGGATGGGATTGGTCCACTAGAATATTTGAGGCTCTACTGAGGCAGTGAGAATTGAATAAGTCCTCCAAAGAACCATAGGAGCTCCAGTAGAAATCAAGTGGACTTTCCTTGTACGTTCTTAAATTTCAATTCAATTTTATTCACATAGCGGCAATTACAATTCAAATAGTCTCAAGACACTTTGCACAGTCCACATGCCTGAACCCCCAGAGCAAGCCATAGGGCGACAGCAGCAAGAAAAAAGTCCCTTTTAACGGGAAGAAACCTTGAGCAGAACCCGGCTCATATGGGTGTCCCCTGCCTTTCCTCTTAGACAGTTACACACACATAAGTGCATGTCACTATGTTGTCCAGGCATTACTTTGGTTTTAATGGTTCTGAATCTGTTTATACGGTCAAATAATGGCCTCTCTACTTCCTTACAAAAATTGGACAAAAAAGCAAGTCCCCATGTCACTGAAGTGTTTGCTCAAAGGGAAATGGTGAATTTGTTTATTTTTCTCTTTAATGACTTCACCATTATCTGTAGTAACTCACATTTTTCTGGATCTCAATGTGCTTCAAAGTACATAAAAATTTGCTCATGAATTCAAATTGTACTTAAATCACACATGATACTAAAATTACAAGTGGGGCAAAACCAAAAATAAGAGCAGCTATACACTTACAGCTGGAACATCTCAGAAAAACTGCCAGTTTCCCAGTCCAGCAGTCGACAGGATAGGGGCGCTCGCTGCCAGGTGAAGTAATTCTGCTTGCTGCTTTTGCTCTGGTTTAACCTACCCTTTCTTCTGCCTAGTTACCCAGTTTGTTCCCTGCTTGGACCATGTCCCTCACGCTGCCATCCTTCGACACGCTCATGGTCCACCTGGACCTCGACTCCCCCATGCATCACTCTTCCCTGGATCTGCAACCTGTTGTACCAGCTCAACACCTTTACAAGTCCTGCTTCACTCCTCCTCTGCACCCAGACTCCCTGACTACTCTTCCTTACCTCTGGCTGCCAGCTAAGTACTTCAGCTTGTAACTTGCCTTGTGCTTTTGCTTGCGTTACTGCTTTTTTGTACCTATTTCTCTGTTCTCATGTTTGCTTATTATTTTGGCCACGGTATTGTGGATGTGGTTAGTGTTCCTGACAGGCAGACGCCAAACTGTCCGGATTCACAACACCACCTCCTTCCCAATCACCATCAACACTGGCTCGCCACAGGGCTGTGTGTTGAGCCCCTTCCTGTTCACCCTGCTCACGTACGACTTCTCTGCAAAACATTTGAGCTGCCATATAGTGAAGTTCGTGGACGACACAGCAGTGGTGGGATGCATTACTAACAACGATGAGTCCCACTACAGAGAGGAGGTAGAATTGCTGGTTGGCTGGTGCAGAGACAACAACCTCTGCATCAACATCAAGAAGACCAAGGAGATGATGGTGGACTTCCGCAGAGCCAGACCCCCCCACACACACACACACACCCCACCCCCCCGTCCCCTGCACATCGATGGCCCTGACGTGGAGGTGATCTCTACCTACAGATACCTGGGAAAACACCTGTCTGAGGTCCTCACCTGGAGCCACAACACCTTCCAGCTGATTAAGAAGGCCCACAAGTGCCTCTACTTCTTCAGGAAGCTGCGGCGTGCTGGTCTGGGAGGCCCAGTCCTGAAGAGCTTCTACCAAGGGGCGGTGGAAAGCATCCTGTTCGCCAGTCTAGCCTTTTTTAACCCTTACCACAGGTTAAATTTGGTCCAGCTCTCCGTTTAAAGGGTTAGATTCTATCTGCCCATTAGTATTCCACCTAACAGGTTTCAGCAGAATAAATTAAGCTGGAGTCGAGAGACACTCGCCCAGGTTCTAACTGCCTTGCATCCGAATGTCTCACCCCTCTTATCTGATAAATGCTATCCCACCAAGCAGCCTTACTAAGTAGTAGAATTGATCTATCATTCACATTCGTTATCGGTCAGCTTCTCTCTAAGGACTTGCATGCACTTGGTGCTATTCCTGGGTTCGTTTTAGAGGTTTGGAAAGAACTAATCTCAGGGGTAATGTTTAAACACTCGTACTTTGGACTAAGTAACCTTTAAGAACCATTGGATTGAATGCACATAATCAACTTAACTTTTTACCACTATGCAGATTTTCAGTGGTTTATAATGATTTCATTAGGCTTCTCTTTAAATGCAATAAAGCGTTTTATTAAGCAAGTTTAGCAAGGGCACAGCATCAATTCATGATTAAAACAATTAATTATTTCTGATTAAAAATGATACTAAAGTAACTAATTGAGCGTACCTGACAATCTTCTCTAATTATTAAATTTAGGAGAGAGAGCGAACAGCGTGGCCACTACCGTATCACTCGGTCTTGACTTGCGTCTGGGAAAAGCCCTCAGTTGTCCAGAGGACTCGGTACGATGTCTTCTTTGTGGACAAAAGGATCTTATCCCTCGGCAGGGGGGAGCGGAGGAGTCCTGTAAGCCAATCGTGGTCTGGCAGTTATCTCTGGAATCGGCTGGAACGTTAGTGCTTACGCCCCAGCTGTCTTCTCTGTGGTATGGTGGTGGTGGAAAACCCTCGTCTGTTCAGGCTGTAGTGGGTCACTGGGTCTCCCAGCCCCGGGGAGGGGAACAGCCCGGTGCTGTTGCCTCCTTTGCCTCTTCGGGTGTAGTCGGTTCTCCCCTCTATTGGTTTCTTCTGGATAACTGCAGAACCTCTTAGGACTCTCCGTTTGGCAGAGTGTGGTCTTCGCTTGTTGAACAAAGTCAGAAAAAGACTTTGCTTCCAACGATGTCCTCAGCGATCTCTGGAGCCTAAGTCCCGCGTTGTCTTCCCGTCTCTAGGGCAATAGAGGAAGTTGAAGATTCTTCAGAACTCCGGCCAAATTCCCTTTTGCAGCTCTTCTCGCAGCTCCGGCGAACATCTCCCGTATAATGTCTCTGCTCTCCCATTCTTATACTCTCTCCGGACACACAAAACTGGCTAGGTACGCCCTCTGACACCGTCTAACTTATGCAATCAACTTGTCATCACATACAGCAGTAATACAGAAGTCATGTTGTTACAGCAAATACACAGTGCCCACATTCTGTTTAACACACACATTTCAGCCAGCCCTCTTGGGTTTTTCCCAAACTTCCCTTTTTTCCGAGGAGGCTGCAATGTCATTGTGGCTGCCGAGTCATGGTGATTGTTGTTTTCTGCACTTCTGCTTTCTTAAGGCCTGGACACACAAAGCCTATGAGGCCTGTACGCACACACAGAGCCTAAACAAGGATTACTTTACACAGAATCACTCCTTAAATCATTCCTCTCAGTCTGAACATAATAAATCATCTGAATCATTACTTTAATCAAATCAACACTTCAAAAATGTATATACATTTCAGCAAGCATAATCATATGGTTAACTTATAATGTTTCTTCTTAAGATCTTTATTTGTCTGCTTCAAAACCTTTGTTACCTTAGGGCCATAATGAGCCTGAGTTCTCTCTGAGACCTCAACATCTTCATCTTACTTGACACCCCCTTCTTGAGGTCACAGATAGCGACTCCAAGCAATCAGGGAAAGAGGTCACCATCGTCCTCTGGTGCAGTGAGATCCAGCAGGTCTCCAAGCTGCATCTGGGTGTCAGTGGTGGTGACAACTTCTTCAACGATGAACAGCTCTCCAGGTGACTGCTCCCAGCTGTCGATCACTTGTAATTCTGATAAATCAGGTATTACAGGTCGTTGGACGCCCTGCACCACTGCCACTGCAGGCGTCACTGGTCGTTGGATACCCTGCACAGCAGCCAATTTGGGCATCGCAAGTTGCTCGATGGCGCGCTCGATTTCCACTAGCGCGTCTGGGACCGTCATAGTAGGCTGCGTGTCTTGGCACCCCAATATTTCAGGGGTTGGCTGTATCTCCGATATCTCAGGCGGCTCGTCCGTTAGAGGTGTCGGAGGCTGTGATGGTATGGGTGACAGAACCGGAGGTAGTTGACATTCTGCTTCCATCACTGGGAGTGGCATCTCCAGTATTTCACTGAGTTCCTGGCTGTAGTTCCACTGGACCTCCGTTTCTTGTGGTGGAGGTTCAGTCTGCGTGCCTTGGGACCGTCCAACCGTCTTTTTCGGCGGAGTAGGGGGCCTCTCAACTACTGGCATCGCTGATTCGATCGGAGTTATCGGTAACTCGGGTAATTTCAATGGTTTCCCTATGGTGACACATCTTCCGTCTGCAACATGGGTTGTGGAGACGCCTTCTCCAGTTGGAAGTTTCCAGAATCTAACATAGACTGGGAGGTAATACCCAGTCGGACTTTCTTGACACCATTCTTCAGGCTTAGCTTGATATGCGACCATCGAGCTGCCCATCGGCATGGCCGTGGTTTGTATGCTTATGTGGTGTCCCAGGACAACACTAGGGAGGTAAGCCTCAGGTTTCTTACAAAAAATGCCTTGTGCTGTGGTAACAGGGAAGGCTTCCTTGTAACAGGTCTCACACCAAAAGGTAGGTGAGACATCCCAGAGGCATTTCTTTTCTTCAATTGTACCCCCACATTTAACGCAGGCTGCACTCATCTGGAATTTAAGCAGACATAGAAACTCTTGATTTCATTTAATATATATATAAATGTTCATAGCGTAGCAAGCTAGCGAGCAAAACAGGACATGGTGTTGCTTCTTATTCAGCCCTGTCATCTCTTTGGGCACGCCTTTGTGCCATTCTGCTTCTCCAAGGGGATTGCAGGACCACTGGTGGTGTGCGTCCTGGACTTTTTGCTTCTCCCTCCTTCCGAGGAAAGAGGGCTCCGTACAACATGAACCAAACCACTCCAACTACCCCTCTATCTATCAGTAGCCAATACATTACTGCCATAATGCCCCAGCCTACGCCCCAAAGAGTAATGGCGCCTAGCTTGAGCAGCCAACGCCCTCTTCCTCTTTCTTGCAGCGCCATTGCTAGTGTGACTAGATATGCTAACAGCAGCACCACTAGCAACCCTTCGTAGGCGACGCTGATCCACTTCAGGGGGCTGTAGAACAGGGCGGCGAAATCCAATATCGCCCAGGAGATTACACCTGCTCCCTTAAGCAGGCCGACTCGGGTGGTGTCAATCCTGGCACGTCCCTGGATGTAGGTCATAAACAGGGACAGGGTGTTCAGGCCACACCGTCGGTAGACGTTGACTAGGGCTTCTTTAGCTAGCCCCAGGATCAGGGTGACGATTCTCAGCGGCTGGTCCAGGGCCCATGCCCCGGTGCAGCAGTGGATGATCCAGGTGACTTCAATAGCCCAAAACTCCATGCATTCTCTGAAGCTGGCTTTGTCGCAAAGCAAAGTGAAGTCACTTACATTGTAGCGGGTGCTGTTGGTATCAGGGGTAGCAGACATGGTTCCTCTTTTCTTGTTGTAGGGTGCGGTCACTTCTTAGTCTGTCCTTGGTTTAGCTATGGCTGGTTCAAGCTCAGCAAGTAAAATGGCTGAGGCGCGTCCGTGTTCCTCCTCTTATACTGTAGTCCACGCCTCCTTCCGGAGGAGGGACTGCTTAGCCTCCTCCTTCGCGCCTGCGTGGTCGTTCTTCTGGCAGGAAATGAAGGCGGCTCCAATTCCTCCCTTGATGACTGCGTAGATTATGACCATTATGATGATTATTACCAAAACCATCAGTAAATATGGCCATAACCAGGTGAACAAACTCTTGATCCACCCTCCTACCACCGAAGCTCCTTCTTCGATGGTCTCAACCACAGTTTCTATGGCTGTCTCGAACGTTCCTTGCACCGTCAAGGTGGCTCTTTCCCACCAGGTGCATTCATGCTCCTTTCTTCCTTGACCACAATGCATCCAATGCTCTTCTGGTGAATGGCAGGTCCCATTGTTGTAGATTCTGTTGGGGCCCAACCACTCGAACCCTTTGGTTTCTTTACCTTCGCAAAGGCTCTTTCTGAAGGCGTGTCCTTCTGCTATGGCGACAGTTGGATCTGCTACGTGTGGAATGATCTTTCCGTTCACCTCTTTTCTGTTCATCATCTGATGACCCAGAATTGCTTTAGCACATCCCACTCCCTCAGGAATGTCTCTTCTCCATTTTCCACTCTTCTTAACCCATTTCACCTCCAACCCATAGGTCGCGTAGTCTTCTCCATAGTGGCTTTGGCAGTGGTCTTCCCATCCTGGAACCCCCTGGCAATGCTGTCTGGCTAGGCCGATGTCATGTCGTGTTGGCTCTGTCACACACCATACGCCATGGCCTTGGACTCACGTAAGGTTCAGGCTTACTCCATACACCGGGCCAAATATCTCTCTCTTTGGAATAGACTGTAGCCAAATATTGGTACTTTACCCAGTAGTTGCTGGTCTGGCTTAGGCATGGAACTACCCACTCCTGGATCTCTTGCTTCTGCAGGCCCCACCAGGTAGAGGATTCACTCCTGGTGTGTCCTTCACTCCAGGCTTGTAGAATACCTTTAACTGTCTCGTTGGCCGTCAGTCCGCTGCAGTTGTAGGTCCATGTACCATAGTACCTGTTCCATTCTTGCCATAATGGGCATCTGGGCGAGGCACCGTTACTCACATACTCTTCTCCGTCCAGCGCGTCTGCTACTTTCTTCACCACACATTGGTCAATCTTCTGGAAATCCCCTCTTGGGACCCCCATCAACTCTAGTGGCGTAGGAAGCTTCTGCACGTACATGTCAGTTTCTGTTGGTCCCGCCAGGCCCTGGCCTGTTCTTGCATAACCCCTCGGGAACGCTCCTCTAAAATGTTTTACTGGAACTATCCATAACCAGGGCAAGGTATTGTTGAGCCAATCCTCATGGTGCGCCCGTGGTTCTGGTCCATACATGCCTTTAGTGACGTAGAACATCAGGTGCGTAGCTGGAGTTATTACCAGATAATTCTGTGTTTTACAGTTTGCAAGCATGTTCCAGTAGCAGGGGTCTAAGGCTAAGAACTTATCTGCTACACAAGCCTTAATTATTTCCCAATAGCGGTTCTGGCGATGGTTTCTTCTTGGCTTGAAGTTTGGATCTACTAACTGCATGGTAGCTTTCTGGGTAGTTGTACTCACCCCAGGTGCTGGTATTTGGGTGGCTGAATCTGAACCTGTTTCAGCGATAATGGTGGTTGGAGCTTGGGTTGCATTTCTTGAGGTTTCAGTCACCTTTGGTGGCTGTGTTGTTGGAGGCGGTGAGATATCACAAGTGAAGTTATAGTATCCCCAAAACATCCCGTCTGACGGGAGGATTCTGGTACACGTCTCATTCTTGTGGGGTGCTGCGTACACAACTTCAGATTTCCAGTAGCCTTTGGTTGTCTGTCCCGGCCATAGGACACACGCCTTCGTGCAGTACCATCTTGGGGTTTCTGAGTTTGGATGAACCCAGTTACACTGACCTGTCTTGACCCTGGTCCCCTTCCTGATCCAGTACCGGATTCCTATTTCTTCAGAGTAGGTCTGCCAGTCTTCCACCATCGTGGTCGCGTTGGTCAGGTCTTCTGCCTCAAGGATCTCTCTCCAGGTCTGCAAAGTGGTCTGGTTGTCGGTCGCGTTCGTTCCAATTTCTCCAACCCAGGCTAAGATGTCTGTGGTGAGGTTCTTGCTGTCATCTTTGCCTTGAATAGGGCCCAGCAGCTTCATCACTTCTGGTAGGGCCGTCTGGTTTGTATCATTCCCCCATGCCTGTAGCTTTGGTAGGAATAGATTTCTTGGCTGCGCTTCTCCGCAGGTCTGGTTAAACCTCTTCGTTGAGGTACTAATCTCTGTATAGGCTTCAATCATCACCACCTCTCCCCGCAAACACACATGCATGCACACGTCCCTACATACACACACACACACACACACACGCACACATACAGGCACACACATTCTTGCACACACTGCACTACTGCACTAGGCTCTTTATTTATCTATTAAGAAACGGTCAACCACGACTTTGGAGCCAAAGCTCTTGTCTGTATTGCACTAATTGATGGTCTCAATGCACATCTATTTATGTTGTAGGTTTGTAAATATTAGTAGTGTCTTTTTTATACTTATATTGTCTTTTATGGAAGCGTTTCATATTGTCTTATGGCTGAAACCGGGACCAGGGTCCAATTTCGTATTGTTGCATGTCCAAATGTGGAATGATATGACAATAAAGAACCTTTGACCTTTACTTATTCTTGTGTAGTTCATTGCACTATACTGTGCATTCAGTTTCTTGTTTGTGATGCCCGTAAATATGTTTGTAGTTTCCCAGTTGCTCCTAGCCTTGTAATAGTTTTGGTCATTCCACAATTCCACAGTTTCATTTAGCTTTTATCCAAAGCGACGTACATCTTGATGACCAGCTGACCTTTAAGGTTCACATGGCCTCAGTTTCTCGATCTTGCCGTTATGCCCTCTACAACATCAGGAAGATCAGACCCTTCCTGACCCAACAGGCCACACAACTTCTGGTTCAGGCTCTTGTGATGTCACGCATTGACTATTGCAACTCTCTTCTGGCAGGTCTCCCTGCATGTACAGTCAAACCTCTACAGATGATCCAGAATGCAGCAGCACGTCTGGTCTTCAACCAGCCCAAAAGAGCTCATGTCACTCCCCTGTTCATCTCTCTTCACTGGCTTCCAGTTGCAGCCAGAATCAAATTCAAAACTCTCCTCCTGGCTTACAAAACATTTACAAGAACGGCCCCAGCCTACCTGGATTCCCTGATCCAGGTCTACTCCCCTTCACGCCCACTTCGCTCTGCATGTGAGAGACGCCTGGTGCTTCCAGCCCAGCACGGCTCGATATCTCTAGCCAGACTCTTTTCCTCTGTTGTTCCCAAAATGGTTGAACAATCTACCAAACTCTGTGCGTTCTGCTGAGTCCCTTTCTACTTTTAAGAGACAATTGAAGACTCAATTGTTCAGAGAACACCTAGGCACTTAATCTGACTCCACCTTAGGGGTAGAATAAGTCAGGTGGTCCAAAACCCTCGATATCTCTAGCCAGACTCTTCTCCTCTGTTGTTTCCAAATGGTGGAACAAATTACCAAACTCTGTGCATTCTGCTGAGTCCCTTTCTACTTTTAAAAGACAATTGAAGACTCAATTGTTTAGAGAACACCTTGGCACTTAATCTGACTCCACCTTAGGGGTAGAATAAGTCAGGTGGTCCAAAACCCAGCATTTATTTGGCGCTGACAAAGATTTAAAAAAAAGGGGGGGGGGGGGGGGTTGGCAATTCTTCTGCAACTTGATGGCAACACCTTTGACCAATCGCACTTGAAGCACTTTTTGCACTTACTACAGGTTTTTCCTTATGTCTGAATTCTTGCTTGTGTTGTACGTTGCTTTGGACAAAAGCGTCTGCTAAATGAAATTGTAGAATTGTAGAATCTTGGAGTAGATACAGCACAAGCAAGGATCTAGTCAGGAGGAAACAACCTAGACAAGTGCAATAAAATAAGTTCAAGTGTGATAATAGGACCGTGGTGTCTACAGGCAGTGCAGACATAACAGGATTTTTTTCTTTCTTTTATTTTTTTGCAGTCTGTCAAGTCCAAAGGTGTTCAGTGAAGAGCTGGATTTTTAGTCTTTCCACTACCAGGGGGCCACAGAGGAGAAGAGTCTACCTATTGACCGGCACCATTGTGGAGGTTGTATCAGGCGCCTTTTGTTGGCTGAGCATAGTGAGCAGGAGGAAATGTAGACCTGAATGAGAGAGTTCAGGTAGGAGGGAGCTGTTTTCATTGTAGTTTTTAATGGTAGTGTCAGAGTTTTGAATTCTATGCGTTCAGCAACTGCTCAGTAACTCCCCCGACAAATTATCTACTCTTCTTAGGATTTGGTCTCTATAGTGTTTTCTGATTGTTGCTAGCCTGAATAATTTGACCTTGTTTCTCTGGCGTCAGCATTTCTGGGTCATTTCCCTAGTCTCAGCTCTTTTGGTTTGGTTGTTCCACTGGCTCCTCACCAGAGATCACTACTGTACTTTGATTAGCCTCGAATTTCTGTGCTCCCCATAGTTCAGTCTCCAGCCAGTGTCCTTGCTTTGTTCCTGCACTGTGTCCCCATCCCCTCTCCACTCATTGTCAACAAATCCTTTTCAATTAAATTCTGCTCTGCTGTGTTTTCTGTCTGTGCCTGCATCTCTGACTTCCTGTGACATGAAAAGGCCTAACTTTGATCAAATGTGATCCTAGAGGTGAGTAAATCTAAAGGGCATAAGAAATTTAAATGGCCGAACCTGAGACGTGTAACTCATATGGCGAATCAAATGGATGTAAACCAAGGAGAGGCAGAAAGTGTGCAAATAGGCTGACAGTTTTTGGTTTACACTGGTCTGTTTAATGTACTACGGAGCAGAACGGTTTATTTCCCAGCATATTCCAGAGCAGCAAATGGACTCAAGAGACACATTCTCACACTTTTGAATTTGGAAGACTATTTTACATCAAAATAACCCCTCATGACACTCTTGGAGACAACAGAATGTCTAACTGCCCAAGAACCTGATAATAGTCGCAATATACCCATCCTGAAGAAGAGATTGCATTCTTCACTGTGACCCACTGGTGTAGTCCAGGGATACGGCGGTATACGGCGTATACCCACTTATTTTTCAGTTAGCATTGCGTATACCCACTTCTAATGCTCCCTGGTGCGCATCATTCAGTAATATCTGTGTGCCAGGTAGCCCTCTTTTCCTTAAGGATGATGAAGCCATGAACAACCCTCCTCTGCCTGTAATTGGCTGGTACATGCTACCTTCACTGATTCGATTGGTTAACTTTAGGGATGAGCCAATCAGAGGCAGAGTAGGGCGGGTTATACAGAGGAAAATTTTGCTAACACCTCTGTGGCACTCCAGTTGATTGACAGGTCTGCTTGAAAGATGCGCGGAAATGCGAGAAAGTCAGAATAAACACCTCTCAAGTGAGTGGCACGTATCGAGCGAACCTACTTTCATGGACGATATAATTCTCAGGTAAGTTTTAAGGTGGTTTCCAAATGAATCATTGTTTTAAACTACTGGCAACATGACTGCACATTTCAAGGACAGGATATTTTGTCGCCAGTGGTTAAAGATGCAGTCAATTCCAGCCATTTTCAGTACAAAAAAATCGCTAATATTCTATTTGTAAATAAAAATATGACGAGAAATACAGGGAATATTGGACACGCATCGCGAGGTGCATTTCCTCGAAAACGACCTATTTGTGGAGTATATACCGTCTTCAAGACATGTTTTGGACAAAATAGTTTACTGGCTTGTGTCGTCTGGATGTCTAAGGTTGGATTATGGCCGTTTTTTGTGGAATATTTTCATCTGTGTGTAATAATGAACCCGGAAATGTGATTCGCGCTGTGTACGTCGAAGCCGTGTATAGAGAACGGATGGATGGATATTCGTTGTTTGTCTGACAAATGTGTTTATATTATCGCTGTGGTAATCACATCTGAAAGTGGTTTATACCGGCGGATTCATGAGAATCTAAGCTTTCCATCGGCGTATAGTGTTTGTATAATCGCATTTGCAGTTTCAGACATTTAGCAAATTGCTTATGCAGATCTCAAAGTGTACCGCGGGCGGAACACTGAAGCGCAACTGAAGCGCAACGGGTTAAACTGAGTGTCGGGCCAAGTCTGACTAATGTTTTGAAAGGCTAACGTTATTCTAATGTAACTCTGAAGCTAGCTACATTGGGATAATGTGGAAAAACCTCTAGGCTGGTAGTTGATTTTAAAGTAAGTAAAAACACAAGAATGGGGACAGGTAGTTTAAGATTCGACCTAAAACAATATTGAGGTTTTATTCATGATGAAATATGAACAAGGATGCACTGTCAACTTCATATTTGAAGTATTTTATTTAAATAAATGTTCAAAAGTAACTGAAACACCATGTTTGCCTCATGATAAATACATGTTACATTAATCCAGTTTGCTTGTGTGACCAGTAATAACTACAAACTGCTCCTAATCAAGTCATGATAATTTTATAATAGTGGGCAAGTAGAAATGACTGAATAAATTGAACAGAGTAGTCTTCTATGTCACTGTTTCTAAAACTGGGCGTTTTTCTTGATTAATTAAAAAAAAGGTGAAAATTAAGAGTATATCCACTTCTCCAGGGACCACTACACCACTGCTGTGACCTCTTCACCTTCTTCTTCTTACGCCCAGACCTCTCTATAGAAGAATAACTTAGTGTTGAATCCTACAATTACGAAAATCCAACATCACGATGATCATAATATTTGGCCTCAATCTACGATACCAGATCACCAGGACCAGTACTGAAGAACACCTCACATCTGAAGTGTTTATGTAGAACACACAAGACACAAACATCACTCTCCTCTCCATCATAAAGGACATGGACTTTTATCCTAAGCATATATCATTTTTAAATCTTTATTGCCTAATATACACAGGTGGACAAAATTGTTGGTACCCCTCAGTTAAAGAAGGAAAAACCCACAATTCTCACTGAAATCACTTGAAACTCACAAAAGTAACAATAAATAAAAAAATATTGAAAATTAAATAATCAAAAACAGCCATTACTTTTGAATTGTTGATTAACATAATTATTTAAAAAAACAAACTAATGAAACAGGCCTGGGCAAAAATGATGGTACCTCTATAAAAGATTGAAAACTATTTGACCAGAGTGACATGATTAACTCAGGTGTGTCATTTAATTGACATCACAGGTGTTTCCAAACTCATAATCAGTCAGTCTGCCTATTTAAAGGGAGACAAGTAGTCACCCTGCTGTTTGGTGAAAAGGTGTGTACCACACTGAACATGGACAACAGAAAGCGAAGGAGAGAATTGTCCCAGGACATCCGAAAAAAAATGATAGACAAACATCTTAAAGGTAAGATGTTTGCATAAGACCATCTCTAAACAGCTTGAAGTTCCTGTGACAACAGTGGCTCATATTATTCAGAAGTTCAAGACCCACGGGACAGTAGCCAACCTCCCTGGACGTGGCCGCAAGAGGAAAATTGATGACAAATTGAAGAGACGGATCGTTCGAATTGTATCCAAAGAGCCCAGAGCAACCTCCAAAGAAATTAAAGGTGAACTCCAAGGCCAAGGTACATCAGTGTCAGATCGCACCATTCGTCGTTGTTTGAGCCAAAGTGGACTTCATGGGAGACGACCAAGGAGGACACCACTGCTGAAAAAAACTCATAAAAAAGCGAGACTGGAATTTGCAAAAATGCATGTTGACAAGCCACAAAGCTTCTGGGAGAATGTCCTTTGGACAGATGAGACCAAACTGGAGCTTTTTGGTAAAGCACATCAACTCTATGTTCATAGACTCAAAAACCAAGCATACGAAGAAAAGAACACTGTCCCTACGGTGAAACATGGAGGAGGCTCAGTAATGTTTTGGGGCTGCTTTGCTGCATCTGGCACAGGGTGTCTTGAAAGTGTGCAAGGTACGATGAAATCTGAAGACTATCAAGGCATTCTGGAGAGAAATGTGCTGCCTAGTGTCAGAAAGCTTGGTCTCAGTCACAGGTCATGGGTCTTCCAACAGGACAACGATCCAAAACACACAGCCAAAAACACCCAAGAATGGCTGAGAGAAAAGCGTTGGACTATTCTAAAGTGGCCTTCTATGAGCCCAGATCTGAATCCCATTGAACATATGTGGAAGGAGCTGAAACATGCCATTTGGAGAAGACACCCATCAAACCTGAGACAACTGGAGCTGTTTGCTCATGAGGAGTGGGCCAAAATACCTGTTGACAGCTGCAGAACGCTCATTGACAAATACAGAAATCGTTTAATTGCAGTGATTGCCTCAAAAGGTTGTGCAACAAAATATTAAGTTATGGGTACCATCATTTTTGTCCAGCCCTATTTCATTAGTTTGTTTTTTTAAATAATTATGTTAATCAACAATTCAAAAGTGATGGCTGATTTTGATTATTTAATTTTCAATAAATTTTTATTTATTGTTACTTTTGTGAGTTTCAAGGGATTTCAGTGAGAATTGTGGGTTTTTCCTTCTTTAACTGAGGGGTATCAACAATTTTGTCCACGTGTGTACACTACTAGTCAAAACATTTGGACACACCTTCTCATTCAATGCCTTTTATTTGTATTACTTTCTAGCTTGTAGATTAGAAATGAAGATTAACACTTCTTTGTTTACATCATTCCATATGTATTCTTTTATAGTTTTGATGTTTTCAGTATTAATCTGCAATGTATAAAATAATGAAACAATGAAACTTGTAGATCATTTCTCTCTTCCCTCCATCTATCAAAGATACAACCTGAAATAGCACACTTGCTCGAAAAACTAATAACATTAGAAGAACTTACAGAAGCAATAAACTGCATGAATAAAGGCAGGTCTCCGGGCTTGGATGGGATTCCACCTGAGCTATATTCTGCATTCTGGTCTCAGCTTGGTCCACTGCTTTTAGACATGATAAACTTCTCCATCTCCGCTGGGTCCTTCATAGACGGGTGCAATGTAGCCATTATATCACTCTTATTAAAAAGGACAAGACACCAACTGAGTGCGCCTCCTATCGCCCTTTGAGTCTTTTAAATACTGAAATAAAGGTCTATGCCAAAGTTTTAGCAATGAGAATGGAACCAATTGTGACACATCTGATCCATCATGACCAAACAGGTTTTCTAAAATCACGTCTAGCTTCCGATAATATGCAGCGGTTACTCTCTATATTAGACTCATCATCTAAATCATCTAGTACAAATGTCATTGTCTCCCTCGACGCTGAGAAGGCATTTGATCGATTAGAGTGGGGGTATTTGTGGTCTGTGTTACAACATATGGGCTTCAGCGAAGGCTTTATTGCAATGATAAAAACATTATATGCCAATCCAACAGCAGTTGTAGTAACCGGCAGGACCTGTTCTTCAAGGTTCATAGTTTCTCGCTCTTCGAGACAGGGCTGCCCCCTGTCACCTTTCCTTTTTTGCCTGTCGTTGGAGCCCATTGCTCAATTAATTAGGCAATCAGAACAACTTGCGCCAATAATAGTACACAACACCCCCCATTGTATATCCCTCTATGCTGATGACATTCTTATCAATATCCTTTCTTCTCAAAACATTTGAACGATTTGGAAAACTATCGGGGTATCAGGTGAACTGGACAAAATCTGTAATTATGTCCCTGAATACAACCTCTACTGACCTGGGTACATTCAATATTCCAGTTGTTGACAGCTTTAAATATTTAGGTGTTTCAATACATAGGACAATTGATACATTAATTAACTATAACTTCAATGAAATGTTCATTCTATAGTAAATGATTTGGATAAATGGGGAAAATTTCCAACATCTTTTCAGTCTTGCTTATCAATAGTAAAAATGAATATATTACCACATATAAATTTTTTCAGCTCGATGCTCACTTTGCCTCCAACGAAAGGATACTGGAAGAAAATACATACCAGTGTAGGATCTTATTTATGGAATAGGAAGAAACCAAGAATAAAAACATTAACACTATATCAGCCTAAATCTTCAGGGGGCATGGGACTTCCAAATTTTGAGTGGTACTCGTGGTGTTTTGACCTGCGCCCACTTTATATCTGGCTTAAACCACACATAATCACCTCGTGGCGACCAATTGAGATGCAATTACTCCAACCTTATGATATGAAAAATTTTATATATTCAAATATACCACTAAAAACCGCAAAAAACAAATACAGAGTAGTTATTGCTCACCTTATTGCTGTCTGGCACAAAGTTAATCACTTTATGAAATTAAATAAAATATACTTTCTACAATCCCCGATCTTTCATAATTACTCATTAATGATAGGCAAAAAGTCCATTTCTTTCTCCCCATGGGAACGTCAAGGGGTTCATACACTTAGCAGTATAGTTGGCCCAAACGGACTAAGGGAATTTCATGATTTACAACAAAATTACAATTTACCTGCCACCTCCTTCTACTTTTATTTACAATTGAGAACTTTGGAAAAACGAGCTCCAAGATCATTCTGAATGGGACTGGGACCTTATCTGGTCCAATGTATGTCTGTCTTCTAGAAATCCAAATCATCAGATGATCCATTACAAATTTATCCATAGGGCCTATCTTTATCCAAGAAGATTACATCTAATGAAACGCAAAGATAATCCATACTGTGATTTTTGTTCAGACAATGTCATTGGTACCTTTCTCCATATGGTGTGGCACTGCCCTGAGGTTAACCGCTTCTGGCAAAACGTTGCTTCTATTCTATCGACTATAATGGGGAGAAAATCCCACACAAACAGAGGCTACTTCTGCTAAATGATACATCCAACTTTAATTTTACTATAAACGAACGCCGCCAAATTCTAGCTGGTCTCACAGTTGCAAAAAAAATCATAGCATGTTGTTGGAAGCTTAGGTGGCCTCTGGATGTGGAGGGATGGCTCTCATCATTCCAAGAAATTGGACATTTAGAACTATCAACAGCTCGCATACACAGTGCCAAAAGCGCAAATATTACCTGTTGGTCTAACCTGTTACATAAAATCCAATGTCTCTGAAATATAACTGTGAATATGCCTGATCAATCAATTTGTCATGGATTATACATATACCATATGTAGAACCAATATTGCTTTGTAACTTGTTATATGTAACTACATAATTATATGTATAAATGCTATTTCTGCTGATGCTGATGACGGAGGAAATTAGCCCTGTTTGTCAAACTGTGTTTATCCTTGATAATTTGTAAATGTAATTTTTCCTTTTTTTTCTTTTTTTCCAACATGCCTGGACAGCAGGGGAGGGATGGGAGGAGGGGGGAGAGTGTGTGTAGGTGTGAATGAATGTGTGAATGCAAATATATGTTATTTGTTTTTAATATATAACTCTGTTTATTTGAATAATTTCTGCAGTTAAAGTCCGACTTTGATCAAACCCAATGTAACACAGGGTCTGGGATAAAAGATGTACGTCTAATGTAACGAAATGCCTGACATGTAAAACCAATGTATGTAGCACAACTCAATTAAAAAAAAAAAAAAAAAAAAAATCGATCACAAAAAAAATAATTAAACAAAAACATTGAATGAGAAGATGTGTCTGAACTTTTGACTGGTGCTGTATATACTTGTGTTCTTGAGTCAGACCTCTCTGGGAAGTTCAAAGCCTAGGTATATCTGAACAGCGTTCTTCCCAGAATCCTGTGGCCTCTCCTCATCTGTGCAGTTCTCATCTCAACTGTTGAGATTTTAGAGAGGGTCAGCAATAGTAGTGGCCCCCAGCCATCTTATGAGGTGACTGATTTTTCTGATTATTTCTGATCAGAATATATTTTTTATTACAACTGAGGTTAGTCAGCTGTGACATGCTAATGCCTACCCGTTTGTAAAATAAAATTCAGTTTTTAACGTTAGATCAACCTGAAGATTATAACATTTTCTTGCCAAAGAACAGCCACAAAACTTCATTTTTTATAACTGTGTATAAATTCCTTTATTTACTACTATAAACAACTAATACACCATGATTTCTAAAATGACAGATTTTCAGCTAACATCAGATAAGCACAGCAAACTGAACACACCTTACAGATGTCAGATCAAACCAATTATTACAACCCTGTCAAAAAATTGTAAAAACAGTTGGTGAAATTTTTAAATCCAACCTCATTTGAGCATGACAGGAGTATTGCAGTGGTGCCAGAGAGTATATAAGCAGGAAAAGGGAAGCAGGTTTAATATAAATGCATGTTTTGTATCACAGACAAGTTGAAATTATTCTCATCCAAGCAGTTCATCTGAAGGCATCTGAAATCATGCATCAAAAATTGCTGAAAGAGAAAAATATATATTTTCTAGACTCTGTACACTTGCACTGAAATATTTCAAGCCTTCATTTGTTTCAACTTTGACGTTGAAAGCTTTCTGCTCATGAACTAAATACAAAATTTACTTTCTTTGGATCACTTAGCAACATTCTAGTTCTTTGCTTAGCCAAGGTAAGATGCTTCTGATGTTGTTGGATGTTCAGGAGAGACTTTACAAAGTCCATTTCCTGGACACGTTGGTTACGGTGGCTCTGGATGCACTGGTTCCAGCTTCAGTTCACTGCTCTAATCTCTTCCACATTCTGGAATTCACTTTCTCTTGGCCATCTTGTCAAGTCTGCAGTCATCCCTTTTACTTCTGCACCTTTTCTTATGGCATCATTTCCTTCCAGTTCCCTTTCAATTAATATTCTTTGATAGAATGCTCTCTGAACAGCCGACCCCTTCAGACAACGTACTGTCAAGTTGTACGCTTTTTCAGTGATTGTCTTCTGGACAGCTGTCAAGTCAGCAGTCTTTCCCATGGCTGTGTTTGTGCATACTCAGACTAAGAATTTAAAGGCAGGCATTTTGAGCTAACTGGCTGATGAGAGCTCTTGTGTGGGAGAGTTTAGAGGGTCATTGATTTGTGGCCCTCTAAACTACTCTAATATTGTGAGAATGATTTTGGGGCTTCCTTGACTGTAAGCATAAAAATTAAAACAAAGTCTTGAAGTATTCCAGTTTATGTGTGAGAATATATATTTTACCCTTGAGCAATGCCTGATGAATACGTTGAACCTTTAACGCCATTTTCTAATAAAATGAGATGCATTTGTATGTAGTGTGTATGTCTTCATCACATCTCATGTCCTGAAAGAAGTTTAATTACCCAGTCAGCTTGCGATTTGGGGTATAAGGTGCATTTGTAAGCCTGAGTGACTACAGTTACCCATAAATCCATCTCCTCACCATGTAGGTCTGATAAGTATTGTCAGCAAAATACTTTTCCAGCAGTACTCTGAGCCACAACAGAAACATTGTATTCATACCATAGTTAGTACCCGAATGCACATTAGACCTTGCAAGGTTGCTGTTTGGTTGTTCTGAGGCTATAAATGGCCACCACTCACAGGTTAATGGGTTGTAAGAGAAACACAAAGGCACATGTGCATTTAAATTCTGAGCTTCGATTGATGTTGTTGTCCTCCATGTAGGCAAAGCAGCGGGGGAAGATGCCAATATTTCCTGCACAGTGTCCCTCCAGCCACTCTCATTAACTAAAAGAGAGTATGAGAAGGAAACACAAAGAGCATGTCTCACTTTCGAACAGCGAATGAAGTAGCATGAGAATATTTTAAGTCAAAAGACAAAAGACTTATGATTCCTCTTGACAAGCAGTTCAGTGTGAGGTTGACTTGTGACGAACCTTCTCCCAGGATGTCAATAGTATCTCCTTCACTAATTCTAGGTCCTCTGAGCCCTGAGAAGCGTAATCATATAGCGCCACCATTTGGTAGAGGATGGTACGGTTGGCCAGAGGGTCCTCTGTCTGAAGTACAATGGCACAATAGGAAACATAAGTAAAGGAGCAAACTGAACAATTATTTGAGTTTGTGTGTAAGAAGGAAATAAAACAAGGTAGAACTTGTTTTAGTAGAACTAAAATTAGAAAGGTAGAACTAAAATTGGAGCAGCTGATTCACGATTCTAACAATTTTATAATGTGTACTGTTTAAACCTTAATAGCCTGCAATGCATATATTATTAGAATCATTTTCTTATTCATATTCACTAAAAGCAACAACAAACAGAGCAGGAGCACCAGCTCCATTTATGCTCTATATTCCATATAATCAAAACAAATACTGGGATAGCACTGTTGCCTGACACCTAGAAGGGCATGGGTTTGAATGTCAGTTAGGGCTTTTCTGTGTCAGATGTGCATGTCCTCCTGTGTAGGTTTTCATCCGATTCCTCTCACAGTCCAAGGAAAAGCTTAGCGTAATCGATGATTCCTATTAGCCGTCAGTGAGAGTGTAAGTGTGCATGGTTGTCTGTCTTTTTTGTGTACGTCTCTTTGCTGGTAAATGCAATTCTTTAACTATGCCAGCCTGTTGGCAGGTGGTGTACACTGGTCTGTTTTTCTTTGGAGCAAGGCCCTCCATGCCTGATCCACACTAACAAAAAGATAGATTAGTGCAGCTTTAAAAATGATGCAGTTCTGATGTGTTGTAACTTCAAGTCCTTACCTGGCACCACAGGGTGACTCTGCCGGCCTCAGCCACCTCTTGCATAGTGCCGCCTGGCTCCAATTCCCCACGCAGAGGTGTCAGCACCTGGGAGCCATGCTGCTTATGTCTGATGAGACAGGAGTAGCAGTGAAGGGAAGGGCATACATATCAAATAGATCCAAGCTCAGAAACACTGTTGCTCTGATGTTGGTTATTTGTTGTTACGAGCCTTAATTTTTATTTCAACTGCTAGACAAATGAACTGGTTGTATTACTATAAATCATTAAATGCCACATAATGCTTCAGTAATATGTCTTTATCCCATGATGATGCAGAATTTTGTTTTAGAAAGCATCATTTGTTGAAATTCAAGGAGACAGACGTGAGTTGGCAGGTGTGACGTTACCTGAGGCGCAGCTGAGATGCTGGTTGGCCCAATTTCTGTGCGATTCGTTCCTTCATTTCATCGTATGACGCATTAAGAGGGACAGACAAAGCCATAGTGTACGTGTAGTGGACCTTCACCAACACAGATCCCATCTCTGATCCCTGAAGTGAGCTGGCCTGAGAGCAACAAGCACATTTAGAGAGAAAATATACTACAGCCTCTTAAACTCTGATTGTTCACAGGTCTATATTGTCCTATTTTTACAAAGGTTTTCTTAATTTCTAAGTGGCTAAAGTTTTTTACAGGTCTTGTAATTTTCACCCTGGAGGTTGCAAGAAAACTAAAAGAAACATTAAATGAATCTACTAATATATAAAAAATGTTATTTAGAATAATAATATACAAACTGCCTTACACACACATCCATTAATCCTGATGTAATAATCAATTGTCACATTGCAGCCACCCTCCAGTGGAGTCCAACACTTTCAGTTTCATTTTTTAAGAGGTGACAGATAAACTGGTCTATTAGTTATTTGATCAGATAGTTCAGCTTCAGTCTGTTTTGCATCATTGTTTTATGAATCACTTAGTGTATTGTCTAGTCTCGTGTGAAGGATAAATATCACGTGTACCACTGCTCTCTCCGGCACTCTGGAGGGCATGTGTGAATACAGTCAGGAGAAACATTAATGGAAAAGTGACCCATATCTGAATGACTAGAATGCTGTCACTGTAACAAACTTATGAAGCTGGTATTGCTCCATGTCATATGTCTGAAATAGGCTCAAGTCTATTATTATGGCATAGTTGATGTTTAGATTATCCCCCTCAGGCTGAAATCCAGACAACCAAGAGTAATTAAAGGTTCTATGTTCAAATCAAAATTATTTTATAGAGCAGTTTACAACAACATCAAAGACTAAAGTCTTTCCATCAGCATGATAAACAAAAAAATACAAATTTGTTACTATCCATCCATCATCTATACACTGCTTAATCCTCATTAGGGTCGTGGGGAGCTGGAGTCTATCCCTGCTGACCTAAGGTGAAGGCAGAGGACACATGGACAAGATGCCAATCTGTTGCAGGGCTACATATACAGATGCATGGCAGCTGACACGGATATGAATGTCCATGCCAGGCAAATATTTTGTCACATCTAACTTTAAAGGTGATCATTTGATATGTAAATGAAGCAGAACGGTCAGCACAGTGCTTGTCTTTAACTTATACCTATGTAAGCTTGTCAGACAATGCTGTAGCTGTAAAATCAGTAGTGGTGGTGGTGATTGGCTGCAGATTGGAAATGGCTGTAGTGACTGCTGGTGAACACGGTCTTAAAGGGATGCCTTTCAGCCATTATTTCATACTTGTTTCATTTGACACTACATATGTAAATGAGAGCAGCTTTAATAAGGTATTCGACAGTAATAAGATGTAGAATATATGAGCACGGAGAGAAGGAAAGAGGCAAACGGATGCAACAATGTCAGACAAACTCAATAATAACTGTCCATGCTACTGATATGGAGCTGTGGTTTGAGCATCAATGCTAGCAACAATAAGATTGCTACTAAAACCAAAACAGTATTTACGTGTTTTGTCTGTCTGTGTTGGGTCTATCACTATTCTGTGTTAATGATTAAGTCACTAAAAAACCAGCAAAATGTAGTGCTTTGTTATTTTATGATACAATTTTAGTATAAGTCTATTAACATTCATCTATCCTACATGATGGAACATTAACTGCTTTTAAAAATTGTATTTTTAGGTTTGATATTAATTACCTTCACCCTGGTATTAATATTAGATCAACAGAAAAATCTGTAACAGCAATTGTACAGGAAAATGGTGAAATGATTTAAATTATATGGGAAAGAGAGAAAAAATGTCTACTTTTCTGTTATGAACCAGAAGATACGATAAAGCATTATCCTCATTCATTTGAAGTACAATCTTCTTGAAAGTGTTATTAGGTGGCATATGTGATATAGGAAGTGCATTTGTTACCTTCCATTAGAACCAGTGTTTTCCAGGTTACTGTGGCACACGGAGACAAAAGAAAATTTATATCCTGAACCTATGTGTTCCCTGAGCATCATAGTGACTTAATCGGGACATATCACAACTCCCCTGTTAAGTTAATCCTTGCAAAGTAGTTTCTTCAAGTTGTCAAAATCAAGTATCTCTAGATCAGGCAGAAAGAGAAGGAGTGTGTTTGTGCATGTGTCAAAAGTTGGAGGTGGCAGGGGAAAAACTGTGATTCCATCATCTACCGTGTGCATATAAATCAGGTTTTTCAAGGGAGGAGAATACCTGGTGGCTGGCTGCAGTGGCTGCATACTTGGAAGGTTCTGAGGCTGTTGGCAGCACGTGGGTGGCAGCAGTGTAGGATGGCGGTGGAGTGTCTGCATTAAAATGTGCTGCAGAGTAAATGCAGGAAAGGTAGAGTGAGTACATACAATACAAGCCTAATGGCAGGTTAGACAGCCAAATGCTGTGCTCTCTGAATCTATTCCACAACACAAATAGAATTCTACAGGTTTTTTTGACAATTCACTGACAATTGATACAACAAACAACTGTGATTCCAAAGCCTACATGAAACCACAGTCATTACACCCTCCAATAGCAGGACTTAAACTTTTACAAAAAAAAAAAGCTTGAATTTAGCAGCCAAAGACAAAACTCAGGAAAAGACCACTATGGACGGGCCATACGCAGCTTGGATACAAGCAAGATCACAGCTATCTCCTGCAAACAAATATCATCACAGTGACCATGATTGTCCTGTGCTGACACAGTAACCTATGGATGTGTACTTCTCATAAAGGCAAATTCATTTTTCCAGCATGAAAGCAGACGTGCAGATAGTTCTGTTCATGCCTCAGTTTACACAGGCAGGGCTGCTAGACGGTCACATTGCCGTGCATATTGGACACGGAATAACACACAGGGTTCCATGAATATTGTTGAAAGGCTGTAACTTTCCAGTTTTATTTCACCCTTCCTGACTGCCAGAGGCAGTTCTTCTCCCTGGATGTCTCCATCTTGCGCAAGCGCAGGTCGAGTATTAATATCAACAAAGTCACGTGTGACCCCGGATGACCGTGGCAGGTATAAGTACCGGTGTCATCCGGGCACTCATTCCCCTTGAATCTTCTCGCTTACGCAGGTCACCTGCTGTTAGCAAGAGCTAATAGTAGCATTTGATGAAGGGATTGTCGCCGGTAGCCTCGAGACTGCAAGTCGGAGTCGCGAGCTGTTCGTCCTCCAGAGGATGCGACAAGTTTCCCGTTTCAGGAAGGAGCGGCATCAGCCCGTCGTGGAAGACAGATAAGAGCGTGTGTGCTCAGCATCGACTGTCTAAGAGGTCAGCGAAGGTAGCGCTCTGGCTGCTCTTTCTACGACATCACGCAAGTACAGCTTCTACTTAGTGGCAGGGGCTAGGCGCTACCAAGAGCGCATTCGCTTCGTGTAGCGGCCTCAATCGGGAGGTATCTCTTGGTGTGTCGCCAAGAGTTAGCTCGCTGCCCCTAACCGAGACCAGTGACGGCCGTGCTCTCGCTGACCTCTCACTGAAGCTTGTGAGTATTACACGGTTACATAGTGCTTTCGCTAGGGTTGACTGTCGTCGTGCTGATACCAGTGACAGCCGTGCTCTCGCTGCCCTCTCACTGACGTTTGTGGGTATTAAACAGCTAGCGTAGAGCTCTCGCTAGTGCTAGGTGTTGCTGTACAGATACCAGTGACGGCCGTGCTCTCGCTGCCCTCTCACTGAAGCTCGTGAGTATTGTGCTGTAACATTGTGCTCTCCCTGGTTCGAGCTGTTAGTGCTCCGACAGGAGCGTGCATGCTCGCTGTCGGCTCCCTCTGCTGTAGCACTGGTGACGACCATGCTCTCACTGCCTCTCACCGAAGCGCATAAGTATTACACAGCTGACATAGGGCTCTCGCCGGTGCAGTTTGTGTCCCGGCTTGTGGCTTCCTTTAGCTGCGCCATGCTAAGCTCGCATTTCTGTGCTACCTGTATGGCCCCCCTTCACCCTGAGGACGGCCACGTGTCTGGGTATCGAACATCTGAGTGAGGGTTTATCAGAAGACCCATATATGAACTGTAGCTTCATGCTGCGCGCATTGAGGGCTGCTAGGCTGTCAGAGGTGGAACCCTTAGTGGGGGGGACAGGCCCCCTCAGTCAGGGGTGCCATCTCCTTCTCAACCGGGTCAATCTAGGGGGAAGGTGTCGGAGGCTCTGGGCGCCCACCCACGTAGGAAGAGGCCTAGGACTGACACGGTGTCTACTAAAGTGGATCAGCTGTCTAGTGAGCTGGCACAGATGAAGTCACTCCTCCTGTCTCTACGCCCTACCGTTACAGAGGGTGGAGGCATCAGGACTCCCCCAGTGCCGGAGCTGGCCCCTGAAGAGGACATTACAGTGCCTTGTGAAAGTATTCGGCCCCCTTGAACTTTTCAACCTTTCGCCACATTTCAGGCTTCAAACAAAGATATAAAATTTAAATTTGTTGTCAAGAATCAACAACAATTGGGACACAATCGTGAAGTGGAATGAAATTTATTGGATATTTTATACTTTAACAAATAAAAACTGAAAAGTGGGGCGTGCAATATTCTTCGGCCCCTTTACTTTCAGTGCAGCAAACTCACTCCAGAAGTTCAGTGAGGATCTCTGAATGATCCAATGTTGTCCTAAATGACTGATGATGATAAATAGAATCCACCTGTGTGTAATCAAGTCTCCGTATAAATGTACCTGCTCTGTGATAGTCTCAGGGTTCTGTTTAAAGTGTAGAGAGCATCATGAAGACAGGGGAGTACCTGAGGGAGTTGCAGGCCTGCTGGAGGGACTCAAAGGCTCTCTCACGGCTGACATCTGATGGGCGCACTGTGGCGGCCATGCAGGATGCGGCTAAGTTTGGTCTGAGCCGCATACCATCCGTCGAACCTGCTATTGCCTCTCTTATAGTCCTCCCAGACGAGGCACTAAGACCTGAGGCCAGGTGCCCTCAACAGCAGTGCAGGGTCACTGATGACCTGCTGTGCAGGGCATATGACACAGCAGCATGCATGGGCCATATTGGTAATTCCCTCTCCCACCTCATGCTGGCCCTGTCGGCTTCCCTGCAACAGACGTCTGCGGACGCACCCACTACCAGCCTGAGTGACGCCTCATTGAAGGCTTTTGCCCTTATGTCTCAGGAACTGGGGCGCCTTATATCCACTTTAGTCCAGATCCACCGCCAAGTGTGGCTGGCCAAATCACCCCTGTCGGAGACATGCCGGAGGACCCTCCGTGCAGTCCCAGTGGAACCTGGGGAGCTGTTTGGGTCGGCAGTGGTCTGGCTTCTGGAGCAGACGGTACAAGCCGATCAGACCAGGCGGCAGTTCTCAGGGCTTAGCAGAGACTTGCCGCCTTCCAGCAGGACCAGGGGTTCAGCGGGTGTTTCCCGGGAGCGCTCCCAAGCACTGCCTCAAACTTCCCATTCTAGAGGGCATCAGTGCTCCACTGGGGGACGAGCCCGCTTTCGACATGGCCTCACTGATTTACCCGAGATCGTCGTGCCTCGGAACCCCCCCCCCCAAGGCCTCAGGAGGCCAGGGGCGCAGGAACTGAGGCCTCGGGGCCGACAGTCTTTTCTCTCAGCAACAACTCCGCTGCTGGGCAGCCTGTACTTCAGACCCCTGGGTGTTGTCCACACTGGCTCAGGGTTACAGGCTTCAATTCCGACGCCGGCCCCCAACTTCCAGCCAGGTCAGGATGACTGTCATCACGGACCCGGCAAAGACTCAAGCCCTGGTCGAGGAGTTATCCCCTCCTGTCCAAGGATGCCATGGAGCCGATAGACCCCCTCTCCCAGCCCAGGGGGTTCTACTCAACTCACTTTCTGGTAGGCAAGAAAAGTGGTGGATTTCGCCCTGTCCTAGATCTCAGGGGACTGAATCGGTTTCTAAAGACACTGCCATTCCACTTGTTGAGCACGAAGGACGTTCTTTGCGCTGTAGCCAAAGGGGAATGGTTCACTTCGGTGGACTTGACGGATGCTTATTTCCACATTTCGGTCGCACCTTACCACAGGTGGTCCCTGCGTTTCGCATTCAGGGGCCACCACTTCCAGTTCACAGTACTTCCATTCGGGCTCCCTTTGTCCCCATGGGTGTTCACACACTGCATCATTGCGGCCCTTTCACCCCTGCAGTCCCAGGGCATAAAGATTATGGCATATCTGGATGAGTGGCTGATCTGCGCACCATCCCGTTCTCGGGCGGTCCAGTACACAGCCGTCCTCTCGCACGTAGCACAGTTGGGACTCAGGGTAAACAGAGAGAAGAGCTCTGTCTCCTTCCCAGAGTACGCCCTTCATCGGGCTGGCTCTGAATTCTGTCATTATGAAGGCCCGCCCATCACACCGATGGGTGGACGACATCTTGGGCCTCCTGCTTCGGTTTCGAAGAGGGGTAGCACTGCCTTACAGCCTTTACCGCCGCCTTCTGGGCAAACTGACGGCTGCATCTGCTGTCGTGCCTCTGGGCTTACTGTCGGTATGCCCCCTGCAGAGGTGGCTGAACAGCTTCCATCTGGATGCCAGGCGGCACAGGAGCAAGAAGCTCAGGGTGTCACAGGGCTGCCTGAAGGTCTTGTCACCTATCTGGTAAAGGGCGTATCCCTGGGTGTCATCCCGTTTTGTCGAGAGACGGTAACTACCGATTCCTGCCTTTCAGGTTGGGGGCTGTCTGGCAGGGCAGGATAGCTCGGGGATGGTCAGCTCAGGAGAGCCAGGAGCATGTCAACGTGCTGGAGCTGCGAGCTGTGCACCTAGCGCACAGGACTCTCATGCCGTACCTCAGAGGGAAGCATGTGTTGATACGGTCGGACAACATCTCTGCAGCGTTTCACATAAAACACCAGGGGGTAACAGGTCAGCTCATATGCTGCAGGTGTCACAGGATCTGCTGCGATGGACAGCCCCCCACCTGGCCAGCCTCCGAGCCATGTATCTGCCGGGGGAGCAGAACCAGGTCGCAAATTTTCTCTCCTGCCGGAGGCCCCTGCCAGGGGAATGGCAGCTTCATCCAGAGGTGGTGCAGATCACATGGAGTATATTCAGAGAGGCGGAGGTGGACCTCTTCGCCTCCCGCGAGACAGCCCAATGCCCCCTCTGGTTCTCACTGAGAGAGGAAAGCAGTCCTTTGGCATAGGACGCTCTGGCTCACGAGTGGCTGGGAGGACTTCTCTATGCCTTTCCACCCTTTTCCCTGATATGGCCAACACTACTCAGGGTGCTCCATCAGGGGCACCAACTCCTCCTAGTGGCCCCGTTCTGGCCAGCCAGGACTTGGTTTCCGATGCTGCGCAGACTATTGTGGGACACCCTGGCGCCTCCCCAACAGGAAGGATCGCCTGTCCCAACTGGAAGGCCGGATCTGGCATCCCTGCCCCAGCCGCATTCAACTGTGGGTGTGGCTGCTGGGGGTCCGGACCCAATGCTGAGCTGCTGCATAGAGCCTGTCAGGGCAACAATCCTGCAGGCCAGGCCCCTCTCAACCCGGCTGCAGTATGCTAACAGGTGGAAGTCGTTCTCCAACTGGTGTCGGGGTCGTGATCTTGACCTAGTTAGGTGCTCTGTCCCAGCAGTTCTCGAGTTT